>NW_025228058.1:731675-901668 GCF_018294505.1 Triticum aestivum
AAATCACTATAATGGCGAGTGTCTCAAAACTCTTCCTAGCTCAAACTGACAGGATGGGCACGAAATTTTTTCGACCAATTTTTTTTTTTGACTGCCCGGACCCAAAAACTGGAAACGGGTCAAAAAAAACTTCCTATAATGGCACCTGTCTCAAAACACTAAGAAACACCTAAAAATAGGATAGCCAGAAAATTTTTCGAAAAATGCGTTTTCGAAAATTTTTGGGCCTAAACGGAGCGTGGATACGCGACTCTTTTTTTTTCCGAAACCTACGCCGGCAAGGAAACACGAATCGGAATGTAGAGGGATCCCGAAAACAAACCTAATAAGCAAAGAACTCGGATTGGTGGTGGATATATGGTGGTGGTATATGGCAGCGGTGGTGGTAGCGGTGGTAGTATATGGATATGGATCGGTGGTGGTATATGGACACGGATTGGTGGTGGTATATGGATACGGATTCGGTGCGTTGGTGGTAGATGGCAGGGGCGATGATGATGGTGCGGCGGCGGCGTGACAACTTATGACCAGAACTCGAAACTCTAAAAGACTAGACTCTAAGACCAGCAACTAGACACGACGATGCAACCGCAAATTCAACAAAGCAAAACCCTAAAAAGATTATGCAAAGGCTCAGATTGGTTCGGATATGATGAACTAACCCTAATTTTTTTTGTGGCTTTTTCGTGGACTATAGGTATGAAGAACAGACTCGATCTAAACTACGAAAAACTGTAAAATCTCACCGAGCAACCTGGAAATCTGATACCACTTGATAGAGGCTAAGGTGTCCCGTCTTTCGATGAGATGATGGATATCGCTTTGGTGGCAGTCGACTTTGACGATCCGATTACAAACGTGCGAGGACGTCGCGCCTTAGCAATCGCTAAACCAACTCCGAGAGGTTATTGACCACGCCGGAGCACGATCAACCTGACCACGAGGGTCTGTTTCCTGCGAGCAAACGAAGAACAAGCAAGAAACTGAGATTGCAATCTGGATATTGCGAATATAAGATGAAAGCTTTATTGATCAAGGTGGGGTTCTGTGACGCCTTTGTCTGGTCGTTGAACACAAACGAAGTACGCGAAGTTGCAGCTATGGCGAACTTTTAATCTAAACAAAACCCAAGGAAAAAGCTACTAGATGGATCTACTTATATAGGAGCAAGGGGTGGCGGCCAAGGAGGTGGGAGGACGTCCCAAGGCAGCCTAAAACTAACCCTAGGTCGTACAAGGCTCATGGGCCCAAGTGGAGGTGATGTAACACCTTTGGACTTGTAGTTTGACTCGGATTCTGCTGCAGCATCAGATTGTTTCGTCCACAACTCAACGCTCCGGACGAATTTGAAGGTGATTCCAATTGGGTTGGAAAGTGCACGAAATCTAGTTTCCAATGCAAAAAGAATCACCCAATTCGGAGTCCGTATGAAAAACTTGTGTGCGTTTTCAGTCAGGTATGTCTGTGCAGTCCGAATCTGAATCCAGAACGTGAGAGACTTGGACTCTATCTTCTCTTGGGCCAAAAGTGACGTGAAAGAACTTTTTGGACAGCAAATAAACATCTCTTTCTTCCTTATCTGCATATGTGGATTGTACAAATGTCCCATACACCTGCAATTAGACAAAACACAAAAGTGTGTGAAGTATTTTTGTTCTGGATAACATAAATAGATTATTGAATAGTTTGCACTAGAAATCACCTGACAAATATGCATATATGCAATATTTTTGGTCATATCCAAGGTAGTCATGTCCTCATCATCCTCCCCTTCTTGAAAATAAAGCCGTCCTCGGCGTTGCTTAATCTGAAATGTGGCTAACAAAAGAGACAAGGTGTACATGTTGTATATGTATATGTCATCCATTTTTACTTCCCTTGATTTTTGCATATATGACACATGAATAGATGAGTAACTTGCATAGTTCATAAAATCTAAAGCCAAAAAATTAGCACAAGAAGTAGAAAGCATGAAAATATTGCAACTCAGTTTGCACATATAAGTGAAGCTCTTATTCATTTCAAAAGATTGACAATGTTCATCATTAAACCATCCCAACATTGGTAAATAAACCTTACTTGCATCAAATTTACATGCTACAACATGGTTAAATAAGCAAACATGCAATAAGTCATTCAACACAGAATCATCACCAAGATTAGATGTCATATTAAAATGATTAAACATTGGTTCTTTTGCATCAATAATTAATTCAATGGATGCACTCAAAATTGTTGGTATTTCAGTTGTTTGATCACATGGCAAAGTCAAATTATCAACGTAGTCCTCTAAAATAGGTGGTGTGATCAAAGTAGTGGGTAGCTCATCAGATGGTGCATTCAAATTGACAAGGCATTCATCATTCTCATGTAGAGATGGAAGATCAATACCTTTGTCATTACCTCTTATGATCAACTCAGATGATGTAGCCACTCTCGGGGGCGATGTGTCACATGGTGGAGGTGATGTAGTCCTGACAACAACGGATGTGGTTGTCATAGTATGCCTAGTAGTTGAAGGAACAATCATATCAACTCTTGGAATGTGCACCGTGCGCTTGTTCTCCTCGTGGCTAACACGTCGTTTTATTTCCTGTTCAGCTTTGCAAGCAAGATGAAACAAATGGTCCATAGGATAACACTCTTCATGAATTAGTATCTCTTGAATATCACGGTTTAATCCTCCCCAAAATCTATCCATAAAATCATCTTCACTTTCTTCTAAAGAGGAATGCAACAAGGTAGTTTGTAAATCATCATAATATTTTGTTACAGTTTCACTACCTTGTTTTAAGTGTTGCAACTTCTTAATCATGTCACGAGTATAATAAGCAGGGACGAAAGTATGTCGCATGGCAAGTTTCAAATCATCCCAAGTAGTAGGTATATAATCAGGGTGTAACCGACAATATTCACTCCACCAAACCAAAGCATAACCAGTGAAAGAACCAACCGCAACCTTAACCTTTTTATGTTCATTGAAATTATGGGAAGCAAATATATTTTTTATGTCGAACTCCCATTCAATATATAAAGCAGGTTTAAAACGGCCATTAAATGGTGGTATAGATGCATTAACCTGATCATGTGCATTTGGATGTTTGTGCACCTCTCGTGACGGTTGTGGTATTTGCAAAGGTGGTGGCACGTCTCCCGCGATCGACAAAGCCCATGAATTGACTCTGGATCCTGTCATGATTAGTAGAACAAGAAACAAAACCCAAAAATAATGTTCCTATAACTACTAGGATGTGGTGGTAAAACGCTCACAGTAAAGCAAATATCAATGTCTTACAAGTTCTTACCATGCAGCAGGCGGTGATCGGCAACCAACGGTGTCAAGTAACTCCGAATATTGAGTAAAGCGATTGCCAGGGGAGCGTACGTATACACGGTGTAGAAATATGTGGAGCTGGGTTGGCTATATATGGTAGCAAAAGATTAGCAATAATCAATTCAAAGATGCAATGTTGAATAAACGCTCAACGACGGTACTGTGCTGGTCCTAGGCTAGACCGGACTAGAGACGCGAGCCTAGAACACTAATAAGGTCACGGCGTAGCACAACTAGCATCAATGAAGGATACTAAGTAGCTCTTGACAGCAAGATATAAGTGAAGATCACAACTGCAGTGAAGATAATGAGGTGAAACAATAGCCAAGCAGGATATATCAACAACTTTGTCTCCAACTTTCCTCTGAAAAAGTTTATGCCGATTTTTTTGTTTTTTTTTCTTCTCTTTTTTTTTCTCACACTTTTTTTTTCTTTCTCTCCTTTTTTTTCTCTGACTTTTTTTCCTTTTTTTCTCTCTTTTTTCTCTCTCTTTTTTTTCTCCTCTTTCCAAAACAAACTAGATAAGATGCAGATTGGATCAAGTGAAGATGTGAACGATCTCAACTATTATTATGACAATGAATGGTGGGTAGCACGTGGTGGAAATTGATGGATGGGTGGTGGACAGCGGAAGAGATAATGATGCAGCGGTGGCGTGACTAATGTGAACAGAACTCGAAACTCTAAACGAACTAGACACTAAGACCAGCAACTCGACACGACAATGCAATCGATAATTCAACTATGCAATCAATGAAAAGAAAATTGCAAAGGCTCAGACTGGCTTGGACCAAGGATGAATAGATCTAACTCTTTTTTGTGGCTTTTTCTTGGACAATAGGTAAGAAAGTAAATCTAATCTAGGAAAACTGGAAATTCTCACCGAGCAACCTGAAAACTGATACCACTTGATAGAGGCGAGGGTCCCGATCTTTCGATGAGATGATAACTATCGATTTGGTGGAGACGACTTTGACGATCCGACTACAAACGTGCACGACGTTGCGCCTTAGCAATCGCTAAACCAATCTCCTGAGGTTACTGACGATGCTGGAAGCACGGTCAGCCTGACCACCAAGGTCTATTCCTGCAAGCAATCGAAGAACGAGCAAGAATATGATAAAGCAATCTGAATATTGCGAATATATATGAAGTATTGATAAAGGTGGGGATCCGTAAGCGGTCTTGGTCTGGTCGTTGGACACAAACGAAGTACACGAAGTTGCAATGGCTAACTTTTAACTAAACAAATCCCAAGGAAAAGCTACTAGATGGATCTACTTATATAGGAGCAACGGGTGGCGGCCAAGGAGGTGGGAGGACGTCCCAAGGCAGCCTAAAACTAAATCTAGGTCGTATAAGGCCAATGGGCCCAAGTGGAAGTGATGTAACACCTTTGGACTTGTAGTTTGACTCGGATTCTGCTGCAGCATCAGATTGTTTCGTCCACAACTCAACGCTCCGGACGAATTTGAAGGTGATTCCAATTGGGTTGGAAAGTGCACGAAATCTAGTTTCCAACAAAAAAATATCACCCAATTCGGAGTCCGTGTGAAAAACTTGCGTGCGTTTTGAGTCAGGTATGTCTGTGCAGTCCGAATCTGAATCCAGAACGTGAGAGACTTGGACTCTATCTTCTCTTGGGCCAAAAGTGACGTGAGAGAACTTTTTGGACAGCAAATAAACATCTCTTTCTTCCTTATCTTCATATGTGGATTGTACAAATGTCCCATACACCTGCAATTAGACAAAACACAAAAGTGTGTGAAGTATTTTTGTTCTGGATAACATAAATAGATTATTGAATAGTTTGCACTAGAAATCACCTGACAAATATGCATATATGCAATATTTTTGGTCATATCCAAGGTAGTCATGTCCTCATCATCTTGGTCATATCCAAGGTAGTCATGTCCTCATCATTAAGACCAGCAACTAGACACGACGATGCAACCGCAAATTCAACAAAGCAAAACCCTAAAAAGATTATGCAAAGGCTCAGATTGGTTCGGATATGATGAACTAAACCTAATTTTTTTTGTGGCTTTTTCGTGGACTGTAGGTATGAAGAACAGACTCGATCTAAACTACGAAAAACTGTAAAATCTCACCGAGCAACCTGGAAATCTGATACCACTTGATAGAGGCAAAGGTGTCACGTCTTTCGATGAGATGATGGATATCGCTTTGGTGGAAGTCGACTTTAACGATCCGACTACGAACGTGCGAGGACGTCGCGCCTTAGCAATCGCTAAACCAACTCCGAGAGGTTATTGACCACGCCGGAGCACGATCAACCTGACCACGAGGGTCTGTTTCCTGCGAGCAAACGAAGAACAAGCAAGAAACTAAGATTGCAATCTGGATATTGCGAATATAAGATGAAAGCTTTATTGATCAAGGTGGGGTTCTGTGACGCCTTTGTCTGGTCGTTGAACACAAACGAAGTACGCGAAGTTGCAGCTATGGCGAACTTTTAATCTAAACAAAACCCAAAGTCTAAACGATGCCCTAAGGGCTGTATATATGGAGGAAGAGGGGGGAATTTCGTGGCCCTTGATGGAGGGGTCCGAAATCAACCCTATCTCTTGTTTCCCCACACATACGGTCTCTAAATGATAGAGGCAAAGGTGTCCCGTCTTTCGATGAGATGGTGGATTTCGCTTTGGTGGAAGTCGACTTTGACGATCCGACTACGAAGGTGCGAGGACGTCGCGCCTTAGCAATCGCTAAACCAACTCCGAGAGGTTATTGACCACGCCGGAGCACGATCAACCTGACCACGAGGGTCTGTTTCCTGCGAGCAAACGAAGAACATGCAAGAAACTAAGATTGCAATCTGGATATTGCGAATATAAGATGAAAGCTTTATTGATCAAGGTGGGGTTCTGTGACGCCTTTGTCTGGTCGTTGAACACAAACGAAGTACGCGAAGTTGCAGCTATGGCGAACTTTTAATCTAAACAAAACCCAAAGTCTAAACGATGCCCTAAGGGCTGTATATATGGAGGAAGAGGGGGGAATTTCGTGGCCCTTGGTGGAGGGGTCCGAAATCAACCCTATCTCTTATTTCCCCACACATACGGACTCTAAAAATAGCCTATACTTATGTATTTCGAAATTACATGGGCCTGGCCCAATAATAAGGTGACGCAGCACCTAAAATAGCCTCGGGACGAAATTTATGAAGTGGCATCTTGTATATTTCGTCCAAGGCTTCATGCACCCATTATGGTGGCTTCAAAGTCCTGAAATCATCACTTGTCACTCCGTTCTTGTTTCCCTTGCGCATGCCATCATCTCCATGCTTGTTCTTGCTCCAATGTTCATCCTTCTTCAAGCTAGGCCCTTCATTTGTAAGCAAAACAAATGTATCCAATTTAGGCAGCATCATATTCTCATGAACATTAGAATCATTACCAAGAAACGAAAGTACCTGGTAATTTAATTGGCGTGCACGAGCTCTAGTAATTGGTCCAGTATGTATAGCAGCAGGGGCTGTGGGTGTAACAATTGTATTGATGTCCTCATCACTAAAAATAGCCTATACTTATGTATTTCGAAATTACATGGGCCTGGCCCAATAATAAGGTGACGCAGCACCTAAAATAGCCTCGGGACGAAATTTATGAAGTGGCCTCTTGTATATTTCGTCCAAGGCTTCATGCACCCATTATGGTGGCTTCAAAGTCCTGAAATCATCACTTGTAACTCCGTTCTTGTTTCCCTTGCGCATGCCATCATCTCCATGCTTGTTCTTGCTCCAATGTTCATCCTTCTCCAAGCTAGGCCCTTCATTTGTAAGCAAAACAAATGTATCCAATTTAGGCAGCATCATATTCTCATGAACATTAGAATCATTACCAAGAAACGAAAGTACCTGGTAATTTAGTTGGCGTGCACGGGCTCTAGTAATTGGTCCAGTATGTATAGCAGCAGGGGCTGTGGGTGTAACAATTGTATTGATGTCCTCATCATCCTCCCCTTCTTGAAATGAAGTCGTCCTCGACGGAAGTTCATCTTCCTCACCCAAATAAGGCTTCAAATCTGCAATGTTAAAAGTGGGACTAACCCCAAAATCTGCAGGCAGCTCAAGTTTATATGCATTATCATTTATTTTCTCTAACACCTTAAAGGGACCATCAGCACGTGGCATTGGCTTTGATTTGCGCAAATCAGGAAATCTATCCTTACGCAAATGTAACCAAACAAGATCTCCAGGTGCAAACACAACATGTTTTCTACCCTTATCTCCAGCAAGTTTATATTTAGCATTCATACGCTCAATGTTTTCCTTAGTTAACTCATGCATTTTTAAAATCAATTCAGCACGTTGTTTAGCATCAAAATTAACCTTCTCCGAAGATGGAAGAGGCAACAAATCAATAGGTGCACGAGGTAGGAAACCATACACAACTTCAAAAGGGCACATCTTAGTAGTAGAATGCAATGAACGATTATAAGCAAATTCAATATGAGGCAAGCATTCCTCCCACATTTTCTTATTATTCTTCAAAACAGCCCTAAGCATAGTAGACAACGTTCTATTGACTACTTCAGTTTGTCCATCAGTTTGGGGGTGACAAGTAGTACTAAAAAGCAGTTTAGTCCCCAACTTAGCCCATAAACATCTCCAAAAATGGCTAAGAAATTTAGTATCATGATCTGAAACAATAGTATTTGGCACACCATGCAAGCGAATAATTTCACGAAAGAACAAATCAGCAACATTAACAGCATCATCGCTTTTATGACATGGTATAAAGTGTGCCATTTTCTAAAGTCCGAACAAGAGCATATAATTCTTTATCATAAGTAGAATAATTCAGACTAGGCCCACTCAATTTTTCAGAAAAGTATGCAACAGGTTTGCCATCTTGTAATAACACACCTCCTAATCCAATTCCACTAGCATCACATTCAAGCTCAAAAGTCTTATTAAAATCAGGAAGTTGGAGTAAAGGAGCATGTGTCAACTTATCTTTCAATACCGTGAAGGCTTCTTCCTGTGCGGTACCCCAAACAAAAGGCACATCCTTCTTTGTAAGCTCGTTGAGAGGTGCAGCAATGGTGCTGAAATCTCTCACAAAACGCCTATAGAATCCAGCGAGGCCAAGAAAACTCCTCACTTGTGTGACCGTTTTGGGCTGCGGCCAACTCTCAATAGCTTCAATCTTGGCTTTGTCAACTTCAATTCCCTGTGGAGTAACAACATAGCCAAGAAAAGATACTCGGTCGGTGCAAAAGGTGCACTTCCCAAGGTTACCAAACAAACGTGCATCACGTAGAGCAACAAAAACAGCACGTAAATGTTCCAAATGTTCTTCCAAAGATCTGCTATAAATCAGTATGTCATCAAAGTAAACTACCACAAATCGTCCAATGAAAGCACGTAAAACTTCGTTCATTAATCTCATGAAAGTACTAGGTGCATTAGTTAACCCAAAAGGCATGACTAACCACTCATATAATCCAAACTTAGTTTTAAATGCTGTTTTCCATTCATCTCCCAATTTCATACGAATTTGGTGGTAGCCACTACGCAAATCAACTTTGGAGAATATTGTAGCACCACTCAATTCATCAAGCATATCATCTAGCCTAGGAATAGGATGACGATAACGAATAGTAATATTATTAATGCCTCTACAATCAACACACATACGTGATGTACCATCCTTTTTCGGCACTAGAATAATAGGAACAGCACAAGGACTAAGGGATTCACGTATATAACCTTTGTCGAGAAGCTCTTGTACTTGGCGCATAATCTCCTTCGTCTCCTCTGGATTGGTACGGTATGGTGCACGGTTTGGCAGTGAAGCACCGGGAATTAAGTCAATCTGATGCTCAATCCCTCGAATAGGCGGTAATCCCGGTGGCACGTCTTGTGGAAAGACGTCAGCGAACTCCTGCAAAATGTTAGTGACAGCAGGAGGCAAAGAGGAAGGCACGTCCTCGAATGAAAATAATGCCTCTTTGCACACAAAAGCATAGCAAACAGATTTGCTGAAATCTAGCTCATCAATATCAGATTTGGTGGCAAATAAACATGCACTTTTCAATTTAATTTCAGAAGCAACACTAGATGGTTTATTGTTAGGCTTCATTTGTTGCTCAAATTCTTTTGCCACAATCTGATTTTCACTCTTATTCGTCTCCTGTTTTGCTTTATTAGCTCTATTAATATCATCTTCCAAAATGGAATCAGGAGTCATAGGAAGCAAAGTAATATTTTTATCCTTATGAACAAGAGTATAGTGATTGTTTCTACCATGGTGTACAGAATTTTTATCAAATTGCCATGGTCTACCAAGTAATAAGGAACATGCTTGCATAGGTACCACATCACAATCAACATAATCAGCATATGTAGAGATACTAAAATGCACACGAACAGTACGTGTTACCTTAACCTTGCCGCTGTTGTTGAACCATTGGATGTAGTAAGGATGTGGATGTGGTCTTGTGGTGAGAGAAAGCTTCTCCACCATCTCCATGCTAGCCAAGTTGTTGCAGCTCCCTCCGTCTATTATGACGCGCACAGAACGTTCCTTCACAACTCCCTTGGTATGGAACAAATTGTGCCTCTGATTTTGCTCAGCTTGTGTGACCTGCACACTCAAAACACGTTGAGCAACTAAACATTCATACCTGTCAGCGTCTTCAGGAGCCATGTATTGTGTCTCATGATCAGAATCATCTCCACCATGTTCTTCACGTGTAATAAGAGCCAAAGTCTCCTCATCATAGTCACTAGCTGACTCATAGCCACCATCCGCGGTAGCAATCATCACACGCGGAGATTTGCATTCTCTCGCATAATGACCTCCTCCCTTACAACGACGACAAATAATATCACTTGTGTGTCCTGTTGATGCCATGGAAGAAGAAGAACGCTGTGCAGGCCCCGCAGGTGCGCTCTTGGCAGATAATGGTGGTTGTGCCTGTTTTCTTGTATCACGGCTGGAGGTGGCACCGGATGGAGGTGCTGGTGCAGTTGAAGTAGAAGATGCACGTGGTGTCCATGATGAAGGTCGGCCTGCAGAAAAGTTAGTTCGCCCCAATGCTTGTCGATCCTGCACTTCACGTTCAGCTTTACAAGCAAGATGGAATAAACGAGTGATATTAGTATACTCCTTATAGTCTAGAATGGTCTGAATCTCTCTATTTAATCCACCCAGAACACGTGCAAGCATAGCTTCATTCTCCTCAACAATACCACATCTAATCATGCCAGTTTGTAATTCCTGATAATATTCTTCTACAGAATTTTTCCCTTGTCTTAAACGCTGCAATTTTTGAAGCAATTCACGTTGATAATATGGTGGAACCCAACGCGTACGCATAGCAGTTTTCAAAGCAGCCCAAGTAGTTGGAATAGGATATAATCTACAATGTTCAGACCACCATACACATGCAAAACTAGTGAAAGCACAAACAGCAGCAGCAACTCGTCTCTCCTCAGGATATTGTAAACATGTAAATCGTTGTTCAGTTTCTAACTCCCAAGTAAGATATATATCAGGAACATATCTACCCTCAAATGGTGGAATATTCAATTTCAGTTTAGGAATATGGACATCATCTCGTACCTGAGGTGGTGGTGCAGGCCTACCATTACGAATATATACCTGATAGAGGCAAAGGTGTCCCGTCTTTCGATGAGATGGTGGATTTCGCTTTGGTGGAAGTCGACTTTGACGATCCGACTACGAACGTGCGAGGACGTCGCGCCTTAGCAATCGCTAAACCAACTCCGAGAGGTTATTGACCACGCCGGAGCACGATCAACCTGACCACGAGGGTCTGTTTCCTGCGAGCAAACGAAGAACAAGCAAGAAACTAAGATTGCAATCTGGATATTGCGAATATAAGATGAAAGCTTTATTGATCAAGGTGGGGTTCTGTGACGCCTTTGTCTGGTCGTTGAACACAAACGAAGTACGCGAAGTTGCAGCTATGGCGAACTTTTAATCTAAACAAAACCCAAAGTCTAAACGATGCCCTAAGGGCTGTATATATGGAGGAAGAGGGGGGAATTTCGTGGCCCTTGGTGGAGGGGTACGAAATCAACCCTATCTCTTATTTCCCCACACATACGGACTCTAAAAATAGCCTATACTTATGTATTTCGAAATTACATGGGCCTGGCCCAATAATAAGGTGACGCAGCACCTAAAATAGCCTCGGGACGAAATTTATGAAGTGGCATCTTGTATATTTCGTCCAAGGCTTCATGCACCCATTATGGTGGCTTCAAAGTCCTGAAATCATCACTTGTCACTCCGTTCTTGTTTCCCTTGCGCATGCCATCATCTCCATGCTTGTTCTTGCTCCAATGTTCATCCTTCTTCAAGCTAGGCCCTTCATTTGTAAGCAAAACAAATGTATCCAATTTAGGCAGCATCATATTCTCATGAACATTAGAATCATTACCAAGAAACGAAAGTACCTGGTAATTTAATTGGCGTGCACGAGCTCTAGTAATTGGTCCAGTATGTATAGCAGCAGGGGCTGTGGGTGTAACAATTGTATTGATGTCCTCATCACTAAAAATAGCCTATACTTATGTATTTCGAAATTACATGGGCCTGGCCCAATAATAAGGTGACGCAGCACCTAAAATAGCCTCGGGACGAAATTTATGAAGTGGCCTCTTGTATATTTCGTCCAAGGCTTCATGCACCCATTATGGTGGCTTCAAAGTCCTGAAATCATCACTTGTAACTCCGTTCTTGTTTCCCTTGCGCATGCCATCATCTCCATGCTTGTTCTTGCTCCAATGTTCATCCTTCTCCAAGCTAGGCCCTTCATTTGTAAGCAAAACAAATGTATCCAATTTAGGCAGCATCATATTCTCATGAACATTAGAATCATTACCAAGAAACGAAAGTACCTGGTAATTTAGTTGGCGTGCACGAGCTCTAGTAATTGGTCCAATATGTATAGCAGCAGGGGCTGTGGGTGTAACAATTGTATTGATGTCCTCATCAGCAGGTGTATGGGACATTTGTACAATCCACATATGAAGATAAGGAAGAAAGAGATGTTTATTTGCTGTCCAAAAAGTTCTCTCACGTCACTTTTGGCCCAAGAGAAGATAGAGTCCAAGTCTCTCACGTTCTGGATTCAGATTCGGACTGCACATACATACCTAACTCAAAACGCACACAAGTTTTTCATACGGACTCCGAATTGGGTGATTATTTTTTTGTTGGAAACTAGATTTTGTGCGCTTTCCAACCCAATTGGAATCACCTTCAAATTCGTCCGGAGCGTTGAGTTGTGGACGAAACAATCTGATGCCGCAGCAGAATCCGAGTCAAACTACAAGTCCAAAGGTGTTACATCACCTCCACTTGGGCCCATTGGCCTTGTACGACCTAGATTTAGTTTTAGGCTGCCTTGGGACGTCCTCCCACCTCCTTGGCCGCCACCCCTTGCTCCTATATAAGTAGATCCATCTAGTAGCTTTTCCTTGGGATTTGTTTAGTTAAAAGTTAGCCATTGCAACTTCGTGTACTTTGTTTGTGTCCAACGACCAGACCAAGACCGTTTACGGATCCCCACCTTTATCAATACTTCATCTATATTCGCAATATTCAGATTGCTTTATCATATTCTTGCTTGTTCTTCGATTGCTTGCAGGAATAGACCTTCGTGGTCAGGTTGACCGTGCTTCAGGCGTGGTCAATAACCTCAGGAGATTGGTTTAGCGATTGCTAAGGCGCAACATCGTGCACGTTTGTAGTCGGATCGTCAAAGTCGTCTCCACCAAATCAATAGTTATCATCTCATCGAAAGATCGGGACACCCCGCCTCTATCAAGTGGTATCAGTTTTCAGGTTGCTCGGTGAGAATTTCCAGTTTTCCTAGATTAGATTTATTTTCTTACCTATTGTCCAAGAAAAAGCCACAAAAAAAGAGTTAGATCTATTCATCCTTGGTCCAAGCCAGTCTGAGCCTTTGCAATTTTCTTTTCATTGCTTGCATAGTTGAATTATCGGTTGCATCGTCGTGTCGAGTTGCTGGTCTTAGTGTCTAGTTCGTTTAGAGTTTCGAGTTCTGTTCACATTAGTCACGCCACCGCTGCATCATTATCTCTTCCGCGGTCCACCACCCATCCATCAATTTCCACCACGTGCTACCCACCATTCATTGTCATAATAATAGTTGAGATCGTTCACATCTTCACTTGATCCAATCTGCATCTTATCTAGTTTGTTTTGGAAAGAGGGAGAAAAAAAGAGAGAAAAAAAACGAGAGAAAAAAAAGAGAAAAAAAAGTCAGAGAAAAAAAGGAGAGAAAGAAAAAAAAGTGCGAGAAAAAAAAGAGAAAAAAAAACAAAATTCGGATCTTTTTAGACTCAATCTCGTAGTTGAATTCGGATTGGAATCTGTTTTGTGCACTGTTCAGTAAAACAGCCTGGCTGTTGTTTCACATCATTATCTTTACTGCCGTTGTGATCTTCACTTATATCTTGCTGTCCAGAGCTACTTAGTATCCTTCATTGATGCTGGTTGTGCTACGACGTGACCTCATTAGTGTTCTAGGCTCGCGTCTCTAGTTCGATCTAACCTAGGACCAGCACAGTACCGTCGTTGAGCGTTTATTCAACATTGCATCTTTGAATTGATTATTGCTAATCTTTTGCTACCATATATAGCCAACCCAGCTCCACATATTTCTACACCGTGTATACGTACGCTCCCCTGGCAATCGCTTTACTCAATATTCGGAGTTACTTGACACCGCGGGTTGATAGAGGCGAGGGTGTCCCGATCTTTCGATGAGATGATAACTATCGATTTGGTGGAGACGACTTTGACGATCCGACTACAAACGTGCACGACGTTGCGCCTTAGCAATCGCTAAACCAATCTCCTGAGGTTACTGACGATGCCGGAAGCACGGTCAGCCTGACCACGAAGGTCTATTCCTGCAAGCAATCGAAGAACGAGCAAGAATATGATAAAGCAATCTGAATATTGCAAATATATATGAGGTATTGATAATGGTGGGGATCCGTAAGCGGTCTTGGTCTGGTTGTTGGACACAAACAAAGTACACGAAGTTGCGTTGGCTAACTTTTAACTAAACAAATCCCAAAGTCTAAACGATGCCCTAAGGGCTGTATATATGGAGGAAGAGGGGGGAATTTCGTGGCCCTTGGTGGAGGGGTCCGAAATCAACCCTATCTCTTGTTTCCCCACACATACGGACTCTAAAAATAGCCTATACTTATGTATTTCGAAATTACATGGGCCTGGCCCAATAATAAGGTGACGCAGCACCTAAAATAGCCTCGGGACGAAATTTATGAAGTGGCATCTTGTATATTTCGTCCAAGGCTTCATGCACCCATTATGGTGGCTTCAAAGTCCTGAAATCATCACTTGTAACTCCGTTCTTGTTCCCCTTGCGCATGCCATCATCTCCATGCTTGTTCTTGCTCCAATGTTCATCCTTCTCCAAGCTAGACCCTTCATTTGTAAGCAAAACAAATGTATCCAATTTAGGCAGCATCATATTCTCATGAACATTAGAATCATTACCAAGAAACGAAAGTACCTGGTAATTTAGTTGGCGTGCACGAGCTCTAGTAATTGGTCCAGTATGTATAGCAGCAGGGGCTGTGGGTGTAACAATTGTATTGATGTCCTCATCATTCGGAGTCCGTATGAAAAACTTGTGTGCGTTTTGAGTCAGGTATGTCTGTGCAGTCCGAATCTGAATCCAGAACGTGAGAGACTTGGACTCTATCTTCTCTTGGGCCAAAAGTGACGTGAGAGAACTTTTTGGACAGCAAATAAACATCTCTTTCTTCCTTATCTTCATATGTGGATTGTACAAATGTCCCATACACCTGCAATTAGACAAAACACAAAAGTGTGTGAAGTATTTTTGTTCTGGATAACATAAATAGATTATTGAATAGTTTGCACTAGAAATCACCTGACAAATATGCATATATGCAATATTTTTGGTCATATCCAAGGTAGTCATGTCCTCATCATCCTCCCCTTCTTGAAAATAAAGCCGTCCTCGGCGTTGCTTAATCTGAAATGTGGCTAACAAAAGAGACAAGCTGTACATGTTGTATATGTATATGTCATCCATTTTTACTTCCCTTGATTTTTGCATATATGACACATGAATAGATGAGTAACTTGCATAGTTCATAAAATCTAAAGCCAAAAAATTAGCACAAGAAGTAGAAGGCATGAAAATATTGCAACTCAGTTTGCACATATAAGTGAAGCTCTTATTCATTTCAAAAGATTGACAATGTTCATCATTAAACCATCCCAACATTGGTGAATAAACCTTACTTGCATCAAATTTACATGCTACAACATGCTTAAATAAGCAAACATGCAATAAGTCATTCAACACAGAATCATCACCAAGATTAGAGGTCATATCAAAATGATTAAACATTGGTTCTTTTGCATCAATATTTAATTCAATGGGTGCACTCAAAATTGTTGGTATTTCAGTTGTTTGATCACATGGCAAAGTCAAATTATCAACGTAGTCCTCTAAAATAGGTGGTGTGATCAAAGTAGTGGGTAGCTCATCAGATGGTGCATTCAAATTGACAAGGCATTCATCATTCTCATGTAGAGATGGAAGATCAGTACCTTTGTCATTACCTCTTATGATCAACTCAGATGATGTAGCCACTCTTGGGGGCGATGTGTCACATGGCGGAGGTGATGTAGTCCTGACAACAACGGATGTGGTTGTCATAGTATGCCTAGTAGTTGAAGGAACAATCATATCAACTCTTGGAATGTGCACCATGCGCTTGTTCTCCTCGTGGCCAACACGTCGTTTTATTTCCTGTTCAGCTTTGCAAGCAAGATGAAACAAATGGTCCATAGGATAACACTCTTCATGAATTAGTATCTCTTGAATATCACGGTTTAATCCTCCCCAAAATCTATCCATAAAATCATCTTCACTTTCTTCTAAAGAGGAATGCAACAAGGTAGTTTGTAAATCATCATAATATTTTGTTACAGTTTCACTACCTTGTTTTAAGTGTTGCAACTTCTTAATCATGTCACGAGTATAATAAGCAGGGACGAAAGTATGTCGCATGGCAAGTTTCAAATCATCCCAAGTAGTAGGTATATAATCAGGGTGTAACCGACAATATTCACTCCACCAAACCAAAGCATAACCAGTGAAAGAACCAACCGCAACCTTAACCTTTTTATGTTCATCAAAATTATGGGAAGCAAATTGATAGAGGCAAAGGTGTCCCGTCTTTCGATGAGATGGTGGATTTTGCTTTGGTGGAAGTCGACTTTGACGATCCGACTACGAACGTGCGAGGACGTCGCGCCTTAGCAATCGCTAAACCAACTCCGAGAGGTTATTGACCACGCCGGAGCACGATCAACCTGACCACGAAGGTCTGTTTCCTGCGAGCAAACGAAGAACAAGCAAGAAACTAAGATTGCAATCTGGATATTGCGAATATAAGATGAAAGCTTTATTGATCAAGGTGGGGTTCTGTGACGCCTTTGTCTGGTCGTTGAACACAAACGAAGTACGCGAAGTTGCAGCTATGGCGAACTTTTAATCTAAACAAAACCCAAAGTCTAAACGATGCCCTAAGGGCTGTATATATGGAGGAAGAGGGGGGGATTTCGTGGCCCTTGGTGGAGGGGTCCGAAATCAACCCTATCTCTTGTTTCCCCACACATACGGACTCTAAAAATAGCCTATACTTATGTATTTCGAAATTACATGGGCCTGGCCCAATAATAAGGTGACGCAGCACCTAAAATAGCCTCGGGACGAAATTTATGAAGTGGCATCTTGTATATTTCGTCCAAGGCTTCATGCACCCATTATGGTGGCTTCAAAGTCCTGAAATCATCACTTGTAACTCCAATACAATTGTTACACCCACAGCCCCTGCTGCTATACATACTGGACCAATTACTAGAGCTCGTGCACGCCAACTAAATTACCAGGTACTTTCGTTTCTTGGTAATGATTCTATTGTTCATGAGAATATGATGCTGCCTAAATTGGATACATTTGTTTTGCTTACAAATGAAGGGCCTAGCTTGGAGAAGGATGAACATTGGAGCAAGAACAAGCATGGAGATGATGGCATGCGCAAGGGAAACAAGAACGGAGTTACAAGTGATGATTTCAGGACTTTGAAGCCACCATAATGGGTGCATGAAGCCTTGGACGAAATATACAAGACGCCACTTCATAAATTTCGTCCCGAGGCTATTTTAGGTGCTGCGTCACCTTATTATTGGGCCAGGCCCATGTAATTTCGAAATACATAAGTATAGGCTATTTTTAGAGTCCGTATGTGTGGGGAAACAAGAGATAGGGTTGATTTCGGACCCCTCCACCAAGGGCCACGAAATTCCCCCCCTCTTCCTCCATATATACAGCCCTTAGGGCATCGTTTAGACTTTGGGTTTTGTTTAGATTAAAAGTTCGCCATAGGTGCAACTTCGCGTACTTCGTCTGTGTTCAACGACCAGACAAAGGCGTCACAGAACCCCACCTTGATCAATAAAGCTTTCATCTTATATTCGCAATATCCAGATTGCAATCTTAGTTTCTTGCTTGTTCTTCGATTGCTCGCAGGAAACAGACCCTCGTGGTCAGGTTGATCGTGCTCCGGCGTGGTCAATAACCTCTCGGAGTTGGTTTAGCGATTGCTAAGGCGCGACGTCCTCGCACGTTCGTAGTCGGATCGTCAAAGTCGACTTCCACCAAAGCGATATCCATCATCTCATCGAAAGATCGGGACCCTCGCCTCTATCAAGTGGTATCAGAGCTTTGTCGATCGCGGGAGACGTGCCACCACCTTTGCAAATACCACAACCGTCACGAGAGGTGCACAAACATCCAAATGCACATGATCAGGTTAATGTATCTATACCACCATTTAATGGCCGTTTTAAACCTGCTTTATATATTGAATGGGAGTTCGACATAAAAAATATATTTGCTTCCCATAATTTCAATGAACATAAAAAGGTTAAGGTTGCGGTTGGTTCTTTCACTGGTTATGCTTTGGTTTGGTGGAGTGAATATTGTCGGTTACACCCTGATTATATACCTACTACTTGGGATGATTTGAAACTTGCCATGCGACATACTTTCGTCCCTGCTTATTATACTCGTGACATGATTAAGAAGTTGCAACACTTAAAACAAGGTAGTGAAACTGTAACAAAATATTATGATGATTTACAAACTACCTTGTTGCATTCCTCTTTAGAAGAAAGTGAAGATGATTTTATGGATAGATTTTGGGGAGGATCAAGAGATACTAATTCATGAAGTGTGTTATCCTATGGACCATTTGTTTCATCTTGCTTGCAAAGCTGAACAGGAAATAAAACGACGTGTTGGCCATGAGGAGAACAAGCGCACGGTGCACATTCCAAGAGTTGATATGATTGTTCCTTCAGCTACTAGGCATACTATGACAACCACATCCGTTGTTGTCAGGACTACATCACCTCCACCATGTGACACATTGCCCCCGAGAGTGGCTACATCATCTGAGTTGATCATAAGAGGTAATGACAAAGGTACTGATCTTCCATCTCTACATGAGAATGATGAATGCCTTGTCAATTTGAATGCACCATCTGATGAGCTACCCACTACTTTGATCACACCACCTATTTTAGAGGACTACGTTGATAATTTGACTTTGCCATGTGATCAAACAACTGAAATACCAACAATTTTGAGTGCACCCATTGAATTAACTATTGATGCAAAAGAACCAATGTTTAATCATTTTGATATGACCTCTAATCTTGGTGATGATTCTGTGTTGAATGACTTATTGCATGTTTGCTTATTTAAGCATGTTGTAGCATGTAAATTTGATGCAAGTAAGGTTTATTCACCAATGTTGGGATGGTTTAATGATGAACATTGTCAATCTTTTGAAATGAATAAGAGCTTCACTTATATGTGCAAACTGAGTTGCAATATTTTCATGCCTTCTACTTCTTGTGCTAATTTTTTGGCTTTAGATTTTATGAACTATGCAGGTTACTCATCTATTCATGTGTCATATATGCAAAAATCAAGGGGAGTAAAAATGGATGACATATACATATACAACATGTACACCTTGTCTCTTTTGTTAGCCACATTTCAGATTAAGCAACGCCGAGGACGGCTTTATTTTCAAGAAGGGGAGGATGATGAGGACATGACTACCTTGGATATGACCAAAAATATTGCATATATGCATATTTGTCAGGTGATTTCTAGTGCAAACTATTCAATAATCTATTTATGTTATCCAGAACAAAAATACTTCACACACTTTTGTGTTTTGTCTAATTGCAGGTGTATGGGACATTTGTACAATCCACATATGAAGATAAGGAAGAAAGAGATGTTTATTTGCTGTCCAAAAAGTTCTCTCACGTCACTTTTGGCCCAAGAGAAGATAGAGTCCAAGTCTCTCACGTTCTGGATTCAGATTCGGACTGCACAGACATACCTGACTCAAAACGCACACAAGTTTTTCATACGGACTCCGAATGATGAGGACATCAATACAATTGTTACACCCACAGCCCCTGCTGCTATACATACTGGACCAATTACTAGAGCTCGTGCACGCCAACTAAATTACCAGGTACTTTCGTTTCTTGGTAATGATTCTAATGTTCATGAGAATATGATGCTGCCTAAATTGGATACATTTGTTTTGCTTACAAATGAAGGGTCTAGCTTGGAGAAGGATGAACATTGGAGCAAGAACAAGCATGGAGATGATGGCATGCGCAAGGGGAACAAGAACGGAGTTACAAGTGATGATTTCAGGACTTTGAAGCCACCATAATGGGTGCATGAAGCCTTGGACGAAATATACAAGATGCCACTTCATAAATTTCGTCCCGAGGCTATTTTAGGTGCTGCGTCACCTTATTATTGGGCCAGGCCCATGTAATTTCGAAATACATAAGTATAGGCTATTTTTAGAGTCCGTATGTGTGGGGAAACAAGAGATAGGGTTGATTTCGGACCCCTCCACCAAGGGCCACGAAATTCCCCCCTCTTCCTCCATATATACAGCCCTTAGGGCATCGTTTAGACTTTGGGTTTTGTTTAGATTAAAAAGTTCGCCATAGCTGCAACTTCGCGTACTTCGTTTGTGTTCAACGACCAGACAAAGGCGTCACAGAACCCCACCTTGATCAATAAAGCTTTCATCTTATATTCGCAATATCTAGATTGCAATCTCAGTTTCTTGCTTGTTCTTCGTTTGCTCGCAGGAAACAGACCCTCGTGGTCAGGTTGATCGTGCTCCGGCGTGGTCAATAACCTCTCGGAGTTGGTTTAGCGATTGCTAAGGCGCGACGTCCTCGCACGTTCGTAGTCGGATCGTCAAAGTCGACTTCCACCAAAGCGATATCCATCATCTCATCGAAAGACGGGACACCTTTGCCTCTATCACTGGGAGAATTTATCGAACAAGGAGCTTCATGATAAGTTTCAGCAAATGATGACTGAACAGGTGTAAGATGTGCTGAACAATTTTGAAGAGGCCATGGAGAAGATCACTGGCCTTGAGAAGACGTTCGAAACAAAGCTCGATAACAAGTTTAATGAATTGCTCGCGTGTCTTCCACCACCACCACCCGCTGCACCTAACGCACCTCTCCAACAACAACAACAACGACTACCTCCACGTCGCGAAGCAGACCTCCGCCGAGCAAGCCGTGTTCCTCTTGCGTTTGGCCAAACTGTTGGTGCTGCTGTTGATACTTCTGTGGCTCCTGCTGCTGATGCGGAGGAGGATGATTATGTGGGAGATTATGAGGATGAGGTTGATCAAAATCAACACTACGTGCAGCCACCTGTACCACCACCAGCAGGTCGACCTCAGGTATATATTCGTAATGGTAGGCCTGCACCACCACCTCAGGTACGAGATGATGTCCATATTCCTAAACTGAAATTGAATATTCCACCGTTTGAGGGTAGATATGTTCCTGATATATATCTTACTTGGGAGTTAGAAACTGAACAACGATTTACATGTTTACAATATCCTGAGGAGAGACGAGTTGCTGCTGCTGTTTGTGCTTTCACTAGTTTTGCATGTGTATGGTGGTCTGAACATTGTAGATTATATCCTATTCCAACTACTTGGGCTGCTTTGAAAACTGCTATGCGTACGCGTTGGGTTCCACCATATTATCAACGTGAATTGCTTCAAAAATTGCAGCGTTTAAGACAAGGGAAAAATTCTGTAGAAGAATATTATCAGGAATTACAAACTGGCATGATTAGATGTGGTATTGTTGAGGAGAATGAAGCTATGCTTGCACGTTTTCTGGGTGGATTAAATAGAGAGATTCAGACCATTCTAGACTATAAGGAGTATACTAATATCACTCGTTTATTCCATCTTGCTTGTAAAGCTGAACGTGAAGTGCAGGATCGACAAGCATTGGGGCGAACTAACTTTTCTGTAGGCCGACCTTCATCATGGACACCACGTGCATCTTCTACTCCATCCGGTACCACCTCCAGCCGTGATACAAGAAAACAGGCACAACCACCATTATCTGCCAAGAGCGCACCTGCGGGGCCTGCACAACGTTCTTCTTCTTCCATGGCATCAACAGGGCACACAAGTGATATTATTTGTCGTCGTTGTAAGGGAGGAGGTCATTATGCGAGAGAATGCAAATCTCCGCGTGTGATGATTGCTACCGCGGATGGTGGATATGAGTCCGCTAGTGACTATGATGAGGAGACTTTGGCTCTTATTACACGTGAAGAACATGGTGGAGATGATTCTGATCATGAGCCGCAATACATGGCTCCTGATGACGCTGACAGGTATGAATGTTTAGTTGCTCAACGTGTTTTGAGTGTGCAGGTCACACAAGCTGAGCAAAATCAGAGGCACAATTTGTTCCATACCAAGGGAGTTGTGAAGGAACGTTCTGTGCGCGTCATCATAGACGGAGGGAGCTGCAACAACTTGGCTAGCATGGAGATGGTGGAGAAGCTTTCTCTCACCACAAGACCACATCCACATCCTTACTACATCCAATGGTTCAACAACAGCGGCAAGGTTAAGGTAACACGTACTGTTCGTGTGCATTTTAGTATCTCTACATATGCTGATTATGTTGATTGTGATGTGGTACCTATGCAAGCATGTTCCTTATTACTTGGTAGACCATGGCAATTTGATAAAAATTCTGTACACCATGGTAGAAACAATCACTATACTCTTGTTCATAAGGAAAAAAATATTACTTTGCTTCCTATGACTCCTGATTCCATTTTGAAAGATGATATTAATAGAGCTAATAAAGCACAACAGGAGAAGAATAAGAGTGAAAATCAGATTGTGGCAAAAGAATTTGAGCAACAAATGAAAATAGATTATTGAATAGTTTGCACTAGAAATCACCTGACAAATATGCATATATGCAATATTTTTGGTCATATCCAAGGTAGTCATGTCCTCATCACGGGTTGCCGATCACCGCCTGCTGCATGGTGAGAACTTGTAAGACATTGATATTTGCTTTACTGTGAGCGTTTTACCACCACATCCTAGTAGTTATACGAACATTATTTTTGGGTTTTGTTTCTTGTTCTACTAATCATGACAGGATCCAGAGTCAATTCATGGGCTTTGTCGATCGCGGGAGACGTGCCACCACCTTTGCAAATACCACAACCGTCACGAGAGGTGCACAAACATCCAAATACACATGATCAGGTTAATGTATCTATACCATCATTTAATGGCCGTTTTAAACCTGCTTTATATATTGAATGGGAGTTCGACATAAAAAATATATTTGCTTCCCATAATTTCGATGAACATAAAAAGGTTAAGGTTGCGGTTGGTTCTTTCACTGGTTATGCTTTGGTTTGGTGGAGTGAATATTGTCGGTTACACCCTGATTATATACCTACTACTTGGGATGATTTGAAACTTGCCATGCGACATACTTTCGTCCCTGCTTATTATACTCGTGACATGATTAAGAAGTTGCAACACTTAAAACAAGGTAGTGAAACTGTAACAAAATATTATGATGATTTACAAACTACCTTGTTGCATTCCTCTTTAGAAGAAAGTGAAGATGATTTTATGGATAGATTTTGGGGAGGATTAAACCGTGATATTCAAGAGATACTAATTCATGAAGAGTGTTATCCATTGGACCATTTGTTTCATCTTGCTTGCAAAGCTGAACAGGAAATAAAACGACGTGTTGGCCACGAGGAGAACAAGCGCACGGTGCACATTCCAAGAGTTGATATGATTGTTCCTTCAACTACTAGGCATACTATGACAACCACATCCGTTGTTGTCAGGACTACATCACCTCCGCCATGTGACACATCGCCCCCGAGAGTGGCTACATCATCTGAGTTGATCATAAGAGGTAATGACAAAGGTACTGATCTTCCATCTCTACATGAGAATGATGAATGCCTTGTCAATTTGAATGCACCATCTGATGAGCTACCCACTACTTTGATCACACCACCTATTTTAGAGGACTACGTTGATAATTTGACTTTGCCATGTGATCAAACAACTGAAATACCAACAATTTTGAGTGCACCCATTGAATTAAATATTGATGCAAAAGAACCAATGTTTAATCATTTTGATATGACCTCTAATCTTGGTGATGATTCTGTGTTGAATGACTTATTGCATGTTTGCTTATTTAAGTATGTTGTAGCATGTAAATTTGATGCAAGTAAGGTTTATTCACCAATGTTGGGATGGTTTAATGATGAACATTGTCAATCTTTTGAAATGAATAAGAGCTTCACTTATATGTGCAAACTGAGTTGCAATATTTTCATGCCTTCTACTTCTTGTGCTGATAGAGGCGGGGTGTCCCGATCTTTCGATGAGATGATAACTATCGATTTGGTGGAGACGACTTTGACGATCTGACTACAAACGTGCACGACGTTGCGCCTTAGCAATCGCTAAACCAACTCCGAGAGGTTATTGACCACGCCGGAGCACAATCAACCTGACCACGAAGGTCTATTCCTGCAAGCAATCGAAGAACAAGCAAGAATATGATAAAGCAATCTGAATATTGCGAATATAGATGAAGTATTGATAAAGGTGGGGATCCGTAAGCGGTCTTGGTCTGGTCGTTGGACACAAACGAAGTACACGAAGTTGCAATGGCTAACTTTTAACTAAACAAATCCCAAGGAAAAGCTACTAGATGGATCTACTTATATAGGAGCAACGGGTGGCGGCCAAGGAGGTGGGAGGACGTCCCAAGGCAGCCTAAAACTAAATCTAGGTCGTATAAGGCCAATGGGCCCAAGTGGAAGTGATGTAACACCTTTGGACTTGTAGTTTGACTCGGATTCTGCTGCAGCATCAGATTGTTTCGTCCACAACTCAACGCTCCGGACGAATTTGAAGGTGATTCCAATTGGGTTGGAAAGTGCACGAAATCTAGTTTCCAACAAAAAAATATCACCCAATTCGGAGTCCGTGTGAAAAACTTGCGTGCGTTTTGAGTCAGGTATGTCTGTGCAGTCCGAATCTGAATCCAGAACGTGAGAGACTTGGACTCTATCTTCTCTTGGGCCAAAAGTGACGTGAGAGAACTTTTTGGACAGCAAATAAACATCTCTTTCTTCCTTATCTTCATATGTGGATTGTACAAATGTCCCATACACCTGCAATTAGACAAAACACAAAAGTGTGTGAAGTATTTTTGTTCTGGATAACATAAATAGATTATTGAATAGTTTGCACTAGAAATCACCTGACAAATATGCATATATGCAATATTTTTGGTCATATCCAAGGTAGTCATGTCCTCATCAGTAGATTATATCCTATTCCAACTACTTGGGCTGCTTTGAAAACTGCTATGCGTACGCGTTGGGTTCCACCATATTATCAACGTGAATTGCTTCAAAAATTGCAGCGTTTAAGACAAGGGAAAAATTCTGTAGAAGAATATTATCAGGAATTACAAACTGGCATGATTAGATGTGGTATTGTTGAGGAGAATGAAGCTATGCTTGCACGTTTTCTGGGTGGATTAAATAGAGAGATTCAGACCATTCTAGACTATAAGGAGTATACTAATATCACTCGTTTATTCCATCTTGCTTGTAAAGCTGAACGTGAAGTGCAGGATCGACAAGCATTGGGGCGAACTAACTTTTCTGCAGGCCGACCTTCATCATGGACAGCACGTGCATCTTCTACTTCAACTGCACCAGCACCTCCATCCGGTGCCACCTCCAGCCGTGATACAAGAAAACAGGAACAGCCACCATTATCTGCCAAGAGCGCACCTGCGGGGCCTGCACAGCGTTCTTCTTCTTCCATGGCATCAACAGGGCACACAAGTGATATTATTTGTCGTCGTTGTAAGGGAGGAGGTCATTATGCGAGAGAATGCAAATCTCCGCGTGTGATGATTGCTACCGCGGATGGTGGATATGAGTCCGCTAGTGACTATGATGAGGAGACTTTGGCTCTTATTACACGTGAAGAACATGGTGGAGATGATTCTGATCATGAGACGCAATACATGGCTCCTGAAGACGCTGACAGGTATGAATGTTTAGTTGCTCAACGTGTTTTGAGTGTGCAGGTTACACAAGCTGAGAAAAATCAGAGGCACAATTTGTTCCATACCAAGGGAGTTGTGAAGGAACGTTCTGTGCGCGTCATCATAGACGGAGGGAGCTGCAACAACTTGGCTAGCATGGAGATGGTGGAGAAGCTTTCTCTCACCACAAGACCACATCCACATCCTTACTACATCCAATGGTTCAACAACAGCGGCAAGGTTAAGGTAACACGTACTGTTCATGTGCATTTTAGTATCTCTACATATGCTGATTATGTTGATTGTGATGTGGTACCTATGCAAGCATGTTCCTTATTACTTGGTAGACCATGGCAATTTGATAAAAATTCTGTACACCATGGTAGAAACAATCACTATACTCTTGTTCATAAGGATAAAAATATTACTTTGCTTCCTATGACTCCTGATTCCATTTTGAAAGATGATATTAATAGAGCTAATAAAGCAAAACAGGAGACGAATAAGAGTGAAAATCAGATTGTGGCAAAAGAATTTGAGCAACAAATGAAGTGATGAGGACATCAATACAATTGTTACACCCACAGCCCCTGCTGCTATACATACTGGACCAATTACTAGAGCTCGTGCACGCCAACTAAATTACCAGGTACTTTCGTTTCTTGGTAATGATTCTAATGTTCATGAGAATATGATGCTGCCTAAATTGGATACATTTGTTTTGCTTACAAATGAAGGGCCTAGCTTGGAGAAGGATGAACATTGGAGCAAGAACAAGCATGGAGATGATGGCATGCGCAAGGGAAACAAGAACGGAGTTACAAGTGATGATTTCAGGACTTTGAAGCCACCATAATGGGTGCATGAAGCCTTGGACGAAATATACAAGACGCCACTTCATAAATTTCGTCCCGAGGCTATTTTAGGTGCTGCGTCACCTTATTATTGGGCCAGGCCCATGTAATTTCGAAATACATAAGTATAGGCTATTTTTAGAGTCCGTATGTGTGGGGAAACAAGAGATAGGGTTGATTTCGGACCCCTCCACCAAGGGCCACGAAATTCCCCCCCTCTTCCTCCATATATACAGCCCTTAGGGCATCGTTTAGACTTTGGGTTTTGTTTAGATTAAAAGTTCGCCATAGGTGCAACTTCGCGTACTTCGTCTGTGTTCAACGACCAGACAAAGGCGTCACAGAACCCCACCTTGATCAATAAAGCTTTCATCTTATATTCGCAATATCCAGATTGCAATCTTAGTTTCTTGCTTGTTCTTCGATTGCTCGCAGGAAACAGACCCTCGTGGTCAGGTTGATCGTGCTCCGGCGTGGTCAATAACCTCTCGGAGTTGGTTTAGCGATTGCTAAGGCGCGACGTCCTCGCACGTTCGTAGTCGGATCGTCAAAGTCGACTTCCACCAAAGCGATATCCATCATCTCATCGAAAGATCGGGACCCTCGCCTCTATCAAGTGGTATCAGAGCTTTGTCGATCGCGGGAGACGTGCCACCACCTTTGCAAATACCACAACCGTCACGAGAGGTGCACAAACATCCAAATGCACATGATCAGGTTAATGTATCTATACCACCATTTAATGGCCGTTTTAAACCTGCTTTATATATTGAATGGGAGTTCGACATAAAAAATATATTTGCTTCCCATAATTTCAATGAACATAAAAAGGTTAAGGTTGCGGTTGGTTCTTTCACTGGTTATGCTTTGGTTTGGTGGAGTGAATATTGTCGGTTACACCCTGATTATATACCTACTACTTGGGATGATTTGAAACTTGCCATGCGACATACTTTCGTCCCTGCTTATTATACTCGTGACATGATTAAGAAGTTGCAACACTTAAAACAAGGTAGTGAAACTGTAACAAAATATTATGATGATTTACAAACTACCTTGTTGCATTCCTCTTTAGAAGAAAGTGAAGATGATTTTATGGATAGATTTTGGGGAGGATTAAACCGTGATATTCAAGAGATACTAATTCATGAAGAGTGTTATCCTATGGACCATTTGTTTCATCTTGCATGCAAAGCTGAACAGGAAATAAAACGACGTGTTGGCCACGAGGAGAACAAGTGCACGGTGCACATTCCAAGAGTTGATATGATTGTTCCTTCAACTACTAGGCATACTATGACAACCACATCCGTTGTTGTCAGGACTACATCACCTCCACCATGTGACACATCGCCCCCGAGAGTGGCTACATCATCTGAGTTGATCATAAGAGGTAATGACAAAGGTACTGATCTTCCATCTCTACATGAGAATGATGAATGCCTTGTCAATTTGAATGCACCATCTGATGAGCTACCCACTACTTTGATCACACCACCTATTTTAGAGGACTACGTTGATAATTTGACTTTGCCATGTGATCAAACAACTGAAATACCAACAATTTTGAGTGCACCCATTGAATTAACTATTGATGCAAAATAACCAATGTTTAATCATTTTGATATGACCTCTAATCTTGGTGATGATTCTGTGTTGAATGACTTATTGCATGTTTGCTTATTTAAGCATGTTGTAGCATGTAAATTTGATGCAAGTAAGGTTTATTCACCAATGTTGGGATGGTTTAATGATGAACATTGTCAATCTTTTGAAATGAATAAGAGCTTCACTTATATGTGCAAACTGAGTTGCAATATTTTCATGCCTTCTACTTCTTGTGCTAATTTTTTGGCTTTAGATTTTATGAACTATTCAAGTTACTCATCTATTCATGTGTCATATATGCAAAAATCAAGGGAAGTAAAAATGGATGACATATACATATACAACATGTACACCTTGTCTCTTTTGTTAGCCACATTTCAGATTAAGCAACGCCGAGGACGGCTTTATTTTCAAGAAGGGGAGGATGATGAGGACATGACTACCTTGGATATGACCAAAAATATTGCATATATGCATATTTGTCAGGTGATTTCTAGTGCAAACTATTCAATAATCTATTTATGTTATCCAGAACAAAAATACTTCACACACTTTTGTGTTTTGTCTAATTGCAGGTGTATGGGACATTTGTACAATCCACATATGAAGATAAGGAACAAAGAGATGTTTATTTGCTGTCCAAAAAGTTCTCTCACGTCACTTTTGGCCCAAGAGAAGATAGAGTCCAAGTGATAGAGGCAAAGGTGTCCCGTCTTTCGATGAGATGGTGGATTTCGCTTTGGTGGAAGTCGACTTTGACGATCCGACTACGAACGTGCGAGGACGTCGCGCCTTAGCAATCGCTAAACCAACTCCGAGAGGTTATTGACCACGCCGGAGCACGATCAACCTGACCACGAGGGTCTGTTTCCTGCGAGCAAACGAAGAACAAGCAAGAAACTAAGATTGCAATCTGGATATTGCGAATATAAGATGAAAGCTTTATTGATCAAGGTGGGGTTCTGTGACGCCTTTGTCTGGTCGTTGAACACAAACGAAGTACGCGAAGTTGCAGCTATGGCGAACTTTTAATCTAAACAAAACCCAAGCAAAAGCTACTAGATGGATCTACTTATATAGGAGCAAGGGGTGGCGGCCAAGGAGGTGGGAGGACGTCCCAAGGCAGCCTAAAACTAAATCTAGGTCGTACAAGGCCAATGGGCCCAAGTGGAGGTGATGTAACACCTTTGGACTTGTAGTTTGACTCGGATTCTGCTGCAGCATCAGATTGTTTCGTCCACAACTCAACGCTCCGGACGAATTTGAAGGTGATTCCAATTGGGTTGGAAAGTACACGAAATCTAGTTTCCAACAAAAAAAGAATCACCCAATTCGGAGTCCGTATGAAAAACTTGTGTGCGTTTTGAGTCAGGTATGTCTGTGCAGTCCGAATCTGAATCCAGAACGTGAGAGACTTGGACTCTATCTTCTCTTGGGCCAAAAGTGACGTGAGAGAACTTTTTGGACAGCAAATAAACATCTCTTTCTTCCTTATTTTCATATGTGGATTGTACAAATGTCCCATACACCTGCAATTAGACAAAACACAAAAGTGTGTGAAGTATTTTTGTTCTGGATAACATAAATAGATTATTGAATAGTTTGCACTAGAAATCACCTGACAAATATGCATATATGCAATATTTTTGGTCATATCCAAGGTAGTCATGTCCTCATCATCCTCCCCTTCTTGAAAATAAAGCCGTCCTCAGCGTTGCTTAATCTGAAATGTGGCTAACAAAAGAGACAAGGTGTACATGTTGTATATGTATATGTCATCCATTTTTACTTCCCTTGATTTTTGCATATATGACACATGAATAGATGAGTAACTTGCATAGTTCATAAAATCTAAAGCCAAAAAATTAGCACAAGAAGTAGAAGGCATGAAAATATTGCAACTCAGTTTGCACATATAAGTGAAGCTCTTATTCATTTCAAAAGATTGACAATTGTCATCATTAAACCATCTCAACATTGGTGAATAAACCTTACTTGCATCAAATTTACATGCTACAACATGCTTAAATAAGCAAACATGCAATAAGTCATTCAACACAGAATCATCACCAAGATTAGAGGTCATATCAAAATGATTAAACATTGGTTCTTTTGCATCAATAGTTAATTCAATGGGTGCACTCAAAATTGTTGGTATTTCAGTTGTTTGATCACATTGCAAAGTCAAATTATCAACGTAGTCCTCTAAAATAGGTGGTGTGATCAAAGTAGTGGGTAGCTCATCAGATGGTGCATTCAAATTGACAAGGCATTCATCATTCTCATGTAGAGATGGAAGATCAGTACCTTTGTCATTACCTCTTATGATCTACTCAGATGATGTAGCCACTCTCGGGGGCGATGTGTCACATGGTGGAGGTGATGTAGTCCTGACAACAACGGATGAGGTTGTCATAGTATGCCTAGTAGTTGAAGGAACAATCATATCAACTCTTGGAATGTGCACTGTGCGCTTGTTCTCCTCGTGGCCAACACATCGTTTTATTTCCTGTTCAGCTTTGCAAGCAAGATGAAACAAATGGTCCATAGGATAACACTCTTCATGAATTAGTATCTCTTGAATATCACGGTTTAATCCTCCCCAAAATCTATCCATAAAATCATCTTCACTTTCTTCTAAAGAGGAATGCAACAAGGTAGTTTGTAAATCATCATAATATTTTGTTACAGTTTCACTACCTTGTTTTAAGTGTTGCAACTTCTTAATCATGTCACGAGTATAATAAGCAGGGACGAAAGTATGTCGCATGGCAAGTTTCAAATCATCCCAAGTAGTAGGTATATAATCAGGGTGTAACCGACAATATTCACTCCACCAAACCAAAGCATAACCAGTGAAAGAACCAACCGCAACCTTAACCTTTTTATGTTCATCGAAATTATGGGAAGCAAATATATTTTTTATGTCGAACTCCCATTCAATATATAAAGCAGGTTTAAAACGGCCATTAAATGGTGGTATAGATACATTAACCTGATCATGTGCATTTGGATGTTTGTGCACCTCTCGTGACGGTTGTGGTATTTGCAAAGGTGGTGGCACGTCTCCCGCGATCGACGAAGCCCATGAATTGACTTTGGATCCTGTCATGATTAGTAGAACAAGAAACAAAACCCAAAAATAATGTTCCTATAACTACTAGGATGTGGTGGTAAAACGCTCACAGTAAAGCAAATATCAATGTCTTACACGTTCTTACCATGCAGCAGGCGGTGATCGGCAACCAGCGGTGTCAAGTAACTCCGAATATTGAGTAAAGCGATTGCCAGGGGAGCGTACGTATACACGGTGTAGAAATATGTGGAGCTGGGTTGGCTATATATGGTAGCAAAAGATTAGCAATAATCAATTCAAAGATGCAATGTTGAATAAACGCTCAACGACGGTACTGTGCTGGTCCTAGGCTAGACCGAACTAGAGACGCGAGCCTAGAACACTAATGAGGTCACGTCGTAGCACAACCAGCATCAATGAAGGATACAAAGTAGCTCTGGACAGCAAGATATAAGTGAAGATCACAACGGCAGTAAAGATAATGATGTGAAACAATAGCCAAGCTGTTTACTGAACAGTGCACAAAACAGATTCCAATCCGAATTCAGGTACAAGATTGATTCTAGATAGATCCAATTTTTTTTCTTCTCTCTTTTTTTTCTCACGCTTTTTTTTTCTTTTTCTTCTCCCTCTTTTTCTTTTTTTTCTTTCCTTTTTTCTCTTTTTTTTTCTTTATCTTCTATTTCTCCCTCTTTCCAAGACAAACTTGATAAGATGCAGATTCGATCAGGCGAAGATGTGAGTTGATGAGGACATGACTACCTTGGATATGACCAAAAATATTGCATATATGCATATTTGTCAGGTGATTTCTAGTGCAAACTATTCAATAATCTATTTGTGTTATCCAGAACAAAAATACTTCACACACTTTTGTGTTTTGTCTAATTGCAGGTGTATGGGACATTTGTACAATCCACATATGAAGATAAGAAAGAAAGAGATGTTTATTTGCTGTCTAAAAAGTTCTCTCACGTCACTTTTGGCCCAAGAGAAGATAGAGTCCAAGTCTCTCACGTTCTGGATTCAGATTCGGCCTACACAGACATACCTGACTCAAAACGCACACAAGTTTTTCATACGGACTCCGAATTGGGTGATTCTTTTTTTGTTGGAAACTAGATTTCGTGCACTTTCCAACCCAAGTGGAATCACCTTCAAATTCGTCCGGAGCGTTGAGTTGTGGACGAAACAATCTGATGCTGCAGCAGAATCCGAGTCAAACTACAAGTCCAAAGGTGTTACATCACCTCCACTTGGGCCCATTGGCCTTGTACGACCTAGATTTAGTTTTAGGCTGCCTTGGGACGTCCTCCCACCTCCTTGGCCGCCACCCCTTGCTCCTATATAAGTAGATCCATCTAGTAGCTTTTACTTGGGATTTGTTTAGTTAAAAGTTAGCCATTGCAACTTCGTGTACTTCGTTTGTGTCCAAACGACCAAACCAAGACCGCTTACGGATCCCCACCTTTATCAATACTTCATATCTACTCGTAATATTCAGATTGCTTTTATCATATTCTTGCTTGTTCTTCGATTGCTTGCAGGAATAGACCTTCGTGGTCAGGTTGATTGTGCTCCGGCGTGGTCAATAACCTCTCGGAGTTGGTTTAGCGATTGCTAAGGCGCAACGTCGTGCACGTTTGTAGTCGGATCGTCAAAGTCGTCTCCACCAAATCGTTAGTTATCATCTCATCGAAAGATCGGGACACCCCGCCTCTATCATGAGTGACCTCAACTATGATTATGACAATAAACAGTGCGTAGCACGTGGTGGAAATTGGTGGATTGGATGGTGGACAGCGGATGGGATAATGATGCAGCGGCTGCGTGACTAATGTGAACAGAACTCGAAACTCTAAAGGAACTAGACACTAAGACCAGCAACTCGACACGACGATGCAACCGATAATTCAACTATGCAAGCAATGAAAAGAAAATTGCAAAGGCTCAGACTGGCTTGGACCAAGGATGAATAGATCTAACTCTTTTTTGTGGCTTTTTCTTGGACAATAGGTAAGAAAATAAATCTAATCTAGGAAAACTGGAAATTCTCACCGAGCAACCTGAAAACTGATACCACTTGGAAGTATTTTTGTTCTGGATAATATAAATAGATTATTGAATAGTTTGCACTAGAAATCACCTGACAAATATGCATATATGCAATATTTTTGGTCATATCCAAGGTAGTCATGTCCTCATCATGTGCTAATTTTTTGGCTTTATATTTTATGAACTATGCAAGTTACTCATCTATTCATGTGTCATATATGCAAAAATCAAGGGAAGTAAAAATGGATGACATATACATATACAACATGTACACCTTGCCTCTTTTGTTAGCCACATTTCAGATTAAGCAACGCCGAGGACGGCTTTATTTTCAAGAAGGGGAGGATGATGAGGACATGACTACCTTGGATATGACCAAAAATATTGCATATATGCATATTTGTCAGGTGATTTCTAGTGCAAACTATTCAATAATCTATTTATGTTATCCAGAACAAAAATACTTCACACACTTTTGTTTTTTGTCTAATTGCAGGTGTATGGGACATTTGTACAATCCACATATGAGGATAAGGAAGAAAGAGATGTTTATTTGCTGTCCAAAAAGTTCTCTCACGTTACTTTTGGCCCAAGAGAAGATAGAGTCCAAGTCTCTCACGTTCTGGATTTAGATTCGGACTGCACAGACATACCTGACTCAAAACGCACACAAGTTTTTCATACGGACTCCGAATTGGGTGATTCTTTTTTTGTTGGAAACTAGATTTCGTGCACTTTCCAACCCAATTGGAATCACCTTCAAATTCGTCCGGAGCGTTGAGTTGTGGACGAAACAATCTGATGCTGCAGCAGACTCCGAGTCAAACTACAAGTCCAAAGGTGTTACATCACCTCCACTTGGGCCCATTGGCCTTGTACGACCTAGATATAGTTTTAGGCTGCCTTGGGATGTCCTCCCACCTCCTTGGCCGCCACCCCTTGCTCCTATATAAGTAGATCCATCTAGTAGCTTTTCCTGGGGATTTGTTTAGTTAAAAGTTAGCCATTGCAACTTCGTGTACTTCGTTTGTGTCCAACGACCAGACCAAGACCGCTTCCGGATCCCCACCATTATCAATACTTCATATATATTTGCAATATTCAGATTGCTTTATCATATTCTTGCTCGTTCTTCGATTGCTTGCAGGAATAGACCTTCGTGGTCAGGCTGACCGTGCTTTCGGCATCGTCAGTAACCTCAGGAGATTGGTTTAGCGATTGCTAAGGCGCAACGTCGTGCACGTTTGTAGTCGGATCGTCTAAGTCGTCTCCACCAAATCGATAGTTATCATCTCATCGAAAGATCGGGACACCCCCGCCTTTATCAAGTGGTATCAGTTTTCAGGTTGCTCGGTGAGAATTTCCAGTTTTCCTAGATTAGATTTACTTTCTTACCTATTGTCCAAGAAAAAGCCACAAAAAAGAGTTAGATCTATTCATCCTTGGTCCAAGCCAGTCTGAGCCTTTGCAATTTACTTTTCATTGATTGCATAGTTGAATTATCGATTGCATCGTCGTGTCGAGTTGCTGGTCTTAGTGTCTAGTTCGTTTAGAGTTTCGAGTTCTGTTCACATTAGTCACGCCACCGCTGCATCATTATCTCTTCCGCTGTCCACCACCCATCCATCAATTTCCACCACGTGCTACCCACCATTCATTGTCATAATAATAGTTGAGATCGTTCACATCTTCACTTGATCCAATCTGCATCTTATCTAGTTTGTTTTGGAAAGAGGGAGAAAAAAAGAGAGAGAAAAAACGAGAGAAAAAAAAGGAAAAAAAAGTCAGAGAAAAAAAAAGGAGAGAAAGAAAAAAAGTGTGAGGAAAAAAAAGAGAGAAGAAAAAAAACAAAAAAATCGGCACAAACTTTTTCAGAGGAAAGTTGGAGACAAAGTTGTTCATATATCCTGCTTGGCTGTTGTTTCACCTCATTATCTTCACTGCTGTTGTGATCTTCACTTATATCTTACTGTCAAGAGCTACTTAGTATCCTTCATTGATGCTAGTTGTGCTACGCCGTGACCTCATTAGTGTTCTAGGCTCGCGTCTCTAGTCCGGTCTAGCCTAGGACCAGCACAGTACCGTCGTTGAGCGTTTATTCAACATTGCATCTTTGAATTGATTATTGCTAATCTTTTGCTACCATATATAGCCAACCCAGCTCCACATATTTCTACACCGTGTATACGTACGCTCCCCTGGCGATCGCTTTACTCAATATTCGGAGTTACTTGACACCGCTGGTTGCCGATCACCGCCTGCTGCATGGTAAGAACTTGTAAGACATTGATATTTGCTTTACTGTGAGCGTTTTACCACCACATCCTAGTAGTTATAGGAACATTATTTTTGGGTTTTGTTTCTTGTTCTACTAATCATGACAGGATCCAGAGTCAATTCATGGGCTTTGTCGATCGCGGGAGACGTGCCACCACCTTTGCAAATACCACAACCGTCACGAGAGGTGCACAAACATCCAAATGCACATGATCAGTTTAATGTATCTATACCACCATTTAATGGCCGTTTTAAACCTGCTTTATATATTGAATGGGAGTTCGACATAAAAAATATATTTGCTTCCCATAATTTCAATGAACATAAAAAGGTTAAGGTTGCGGTTGGTTCTTTCACTGGTTATGCTTTGGTTTGGTGGAGTGAATATTGTCGGTTACACCCTGATTATATACCTACTACTTGGGATGATTTGAAACTTGCCATGCGACATACTTTCATCCCTGCTTATTATACTCGTGACATGATTAAGAAGTTGCAACACTTAAAACAAGGTAGTGAAACTGTAACAAAATATTATGATGATTTACAAACTACCTTGTTGCATTCCTCTTTAGAAGAAAGTGAAGATGATTTTATGGATAGATTTTGGGGAGGATTAAACCGTGATATTCAAGAGATACTAATTCATGAAGAGTGTTATCCTATTGACCATTTGTTTCATCTTGCTTGCAAAGCTGAACAGGAAATAAAACGACGTGTTGGCCACGAGGAGAACAAGCGCACGGTGCACATTCCAAGAGTTGATATGATTATTCCTTCAACTACTAGGCATACTATGACAACCACATCAGTTGTTGTCAGGACTACATCACCTCCACCATGTGACACATCGCCCTCGAGAGTGGCTACATCATCTGAGTTGATCATAAGAGGTAATGACAAAGGTACTGATCTTCCATCTCTACATGAGAATGATGAATGCCTTGTCAATTTGAATGCACCATCTGATGAGCTACCCACTACTTTGATCACACCACCTATTTTGGAGGACTACATTGATAATTTGACTTTGCCATGTGATCAAACAACTGAAATACCAACAATTTTGAGTGCACCCATTGTATTAACTATTGATGCAAAAGAACCAATGTTTAATCATTTTGATATGACCTCTAATCTTGGTGATGATTCTGTGTTGAATGACTTATTGCATGTTTGCTTATTTAAGCATGTTGTAGCATGTAAATTTGATGCAAGTAAGGTTTATTCACCAATGTTGGGATGGTTTAATGATGAACATTGTCAATCTTTTGAAATGAATAAGAGCTTCACTTATATGTGCAAACTGAGTTGCAATATTTTCATGCCTTCTACTTCTTGTGCTAATTTTTTGGCTTTAGATTTTATGAACTATGCAAGGTACTCATCTATTCATGTGTCTTATATGCAAAAATCAAGGGAAGTAAAAATGGATGACATATACATATACAACATGTACACCTTGTCTCTTTTGTTAGCCACATTTCAGATTAAGCAACGCCGAGGACGGCTTTATTTTGAAGAAGGGGAGGATGATGAGGACATGACTACCTTGGATATGACCAAAAATATTGCATATATGCATATTTGTCAGGTGATTTCTAGTGCAAACTATTCAATAATCTATTTGTGTTATCCAGAACAAAAATACTTCACACACTTTTGTGTTTTGTCTAATTGCAGGTGTATGGGACATTTGTACAATCCACATATGAAGATAAGGAAGAAAGAGATGTTTATTTGCTGTCCAAAAAGTTCTCTCACGTCACTTTTGGCCCAAGAGAAGATAGAGTCCAAGTCTCTCACGTTCTGGATTCAGATTCGGACTGCACAGACATACCTGACTCAAAACGCACACAAGTTTTTCATACGGACTCCGAATTGGGTGATTCTTTTTGCATTGGAAACTAGATTTCGTGCACTTTCCAACCCAATTGGAATCACCTTCAAATTCGTCCGGAGCGTTGAGTTGTGGACGAAACAATCTGATGCTGCAGCAGAATCCGAGTCAAACTACAAGTCCAAAGGTGTTACATCACCTCCACTTGGGCCCATTGGCCTTGTACGACCTAGATTTAGTTTTAGGCTGCCTTGGGACGTCCTCCCACCTCCTTGGTCGCCACCCCTTGCTCCTATATAAGTAGATCCATCTAGTAGCTTTTCCTTGGGATTTGTTTAGTTAAAAGTTAGCCATTGCAACTTCGTGTACTTCGTTTGTGTCCAACGACCAGACCAAGACCGCTTCCGGATCCCCACCATTATCAATACCTCATATATATTTGCAATATTCAGATTGCTTTATCATATTCTTGCTCGTTCTTCGATTGCTTGCAGGAATAGACCTTCGTGGTCAGGCTGACCGTGCTTCCGGCATCGTCAGTAACCTCAGGAGATTGGTTTAGCGATTGCTAAGGCGCAACGTCGTGCATGTTTGTAGTCGGATCGTCAAAGTCGTCTCCACCAAATCGATAGTTATCATCTCATCGAAAGATCGGGACACCCTCGCCTCTATCAAGTGGTATCAGTTTTCAGGTTGCTCGGTGAGAATTTCCAGTTTTCCTAGATTAGATTTATTTTCTTACCTATTGTCCAAGAAAAAGCCACAAAAAAGAGTTAGATCTATTCATCCTTGGTCCAAGCCAGTCTGAGCCTTTGCAATTTTCTTTTCATTGCTTGCATAGTTGAATTATCGGTTGCATCATCGTGTCGAGTTGCTGGTCTTAGTGTCTAGTTCGTTTAGAGTTTCGAGTTCTGTTCACATTAGTCACGCCACCGCTGCATCATTATCTCTTTCGCTGTCCACCACCCATCCATCAATTTCCACCCCGTGCTACCCATCATTCATTGTCATAATAATAGTTGAGATCGTTCACATCTTCACTTGATCCAATCTGCATCTTATCTAGTTTGTTTTGGAAAGAGGGAGAAAAAAAGAGAGAAAAAAACGAGAGAAAAAAAAGGAAAAAAAAGTCAGAGAAAAAAAAAGGAGAGAAAGAAAAAAAAGTGTGAGGAAAAAAAAGAGAGAAGAAAAAAAACAAAAAAATCGGCACAAACTTTTTCAGAGGAAAGTTGGAGACAAAGTTGTTGATATATCCTGCTTGGCTGTTGTTTCACCTCATTATCTTTACTGCCGTTGTGATCTTCACTTATATCTTGCTGTCCAGAGCTACTTAGTGTCCTTCATTGATGCTAGTTGTGCTACGACGTGACCTCATTAGTGTTCTAGGCTCGCGTCTCTAGTTCGGTCTAGCCTAGGACCAGCACAGTACCGTCGTTGAGCGTTTATTCAACATTGCATCTTTGAATTGATTATTGCTAATCTTTTGCTACCATATATAGCCAACCCAGCTCCACATATTTCTACACCGTGTATACGTACGCTCCCCTGGCAATCGCTTTACTCAATATTCAGAGTTACTTGACACCGCTGGTTGCCGATCACCGCCTGCTGCATGGTAAGAACTTGTAAGACATTGATATTTGCTTTACTGTGAGCGTTTTACCACCACATCCTAGTAGTTATAGGAACATTATTTTTGGGTTTTATTTCTTGTTCTACTAATCATGACAGGATCCAGAGTCAATTCATGGGCTTTGTCGATCGCGGGAGACGTGCCACCACCTTTGCAAATACCACAACCGTCACGAGAGGTGCACAAACATCCAAATGCACATGATCAGGTTAATGTATCTATACCACCATTTAATGGCCGTTTTAAACCTGCTTTATATATTGAATGGGAGTTCGACATAAAAAATATATTTGCTTCCCATAATTTCGATGAACATAAAAAGGTTAAGGTTGCGGTTGGTTCTTTCACTGGTTATGCTTTGATTTGGTGGAGTGAATATTGTCGGTTACACCCTGATTATATACCTACTACTTGGGATGATTTGAAACTTGCCATGCGACATACTTTCGTCCCTGCTTATTATACTCGTGACATGATTAAGAAGTTGCAACACTTAAAACAAGGTAGTGAAACTGTAACAAAATATTATGATGATTTACAAACTACCTTGTTGCATTCCTCTTTAGAAGAAAGTGAAGATGATTTTATGGATAGATTTTGGGGAGGATTAAACCGTGATATTCAAGAGATACTAATTCATGAAGAGTGTTATCCTATGGACCATTTGTTTCATCTTGCTTGCAAAGCTGAACAGGAAATAAAACGACGTGTTGGCCACGAGGAGAACAAGCGCACGGTGCACATTCCAAGAGTTGATATGATTGTTCCTTCAACTACTAGGCATACTATGACAACCACATCCATTGTTGTCAGGACTACATCATCTCCACCATGTGACACATCGCCCCCGAGAGTGGCTACATCATCTGAGTTGATCATAAGAGGTAATGACAAAGGTACTGATCTTCCATCTCTACATGAGAATGATGAATGCCTTGTCAATTTGAATGCACCATCTGATGAGCTATCCACTACTTTGATCACACCACCTATTTTAGAGGACTATGTTGATAATTTGACTTTGCCATGTGATCAAACAACTGAAATACCAACAATTTTGAGTGCACCCATTGAATTAACTATTGATGCAAAAGAACCAATGTTTAATCATTTTGATATGACCTCTAATCTTGGTGATGATTCTGTGTTGAATGACTTATTGCATGTTTGCTTATTTAAGCATGTTGTAGCATGTAAATTTGATGCAAGTAAGGTTTATTCACCAATGTTGGGATGGTTTAATGATGAACATTGTCAATCTTTTGAAATGAATAAGAGCTTCACTTATATGTGCAAACTGAGTTGCAATATTTTCATGCCTTCTACTTCTTGTGCTAATTTTTTGGCTTTAGATTTTATGAACTATGCAAGGTACTCATCTATTCATGTGTCATATATGCAAAAATCAAGGGAAGTAAAAATGGATGACATATACATATACAACATGTACACCTTGTCTCTTTTGTTAGCCACATTTCAGATTAAGCAACGCCGAGGACGGCTTTATTTTCAAGAAGGGAGGATGATGAGGACATGACTACCTTGGATATGACCAAAAATATTGCATATATGCATATTTGTCAGGTGATTTCTAGTGCAAACTATTCAATAATCTATTTATGTTATCCAGAACAAAAATACTTCACACACTTTTGTGTTTTGTCTAATTGCAGGTGTATGGGACATTTGTACAATCCACATATGAAGATAAGGAAGAAAGAGATGTTTATTCGCTGTCCAAAAAGTTCTCTCACGTCACTTTTGGCCCAAGAGAAGATAGAGTCCAAGTCTCTCACGTTCTGGATTCAGATTCGGACTGCACAGACATACCTGACTCAAAACGCACACAAGTTTTTCATACGGACTCCGAATTGGGTGATTCTATTTTTGTTGGAAACTAGATTTCGTGCACTTTCCAACCCAATTGGAATCACCTTCAAATTCGTCCGGAGCGTTGAGTTGTGGACGAAACAATCTGATGCTGCAGCAGACTCCGAGTCAAACTACAAGTCCAAAGGTGTTACATCACCTCCACTTGGGCCCATTGGCCTTGTACGACCTAGATATAGTTTTAGGCTGCCTTGGGATGTCCTCCCACCTCCTTGGCCGCCACCCCTTGCTCCTATATAAGTAGATCCATCTAGTAGCTTTTCCTGGGGATTTGTTTAGTTAAAAGTTAGCCATTGCAACTTCGTGTACTTCGTTTGTGTCCAACGACCAGACCAAGACCGCTTCCGGATCCCCACCATTATCAATACTTCATATATATTTGCAATATTCAGATTGCTTTATCATATTCTTGCTCGTTCTTCGATTGCTTGCAGGAATAGACCTTCGTGGTCAGGCTGACCGTGCTTCCGGCATCGTCAGTAACCTCAGGAGATTGGTTTAGCGATTGCTAAGGCGCAATGTCGTGCACGTTTGTAGTCGGATCGTCAAAGTCGTCTCCACCAAATCGATAGTTATCATCTCATCGAAAGATCGGGACACCCCCGCCTCTATCACTCAACTTGTGTGACCTGCACACTCAAAACACGTTGAGCAACTAAACATTCATACCTGTCAGTGTCTTCAGGAGCCATGTATTGCGTCTCATGATCAGAATCATCTCCACCATGTTCTTCACGTGTAATAAGAGCCAAAGTCTCCTCATCATAGTCACTAGCGGACTCATATCCACCATCTGCGGTAGCAATCATCACACGCGGAGATTTGCATTCTCTCGCATAATGACCTCCTCCCTTACAACGACGACAAATAATATCACTTGTGTGCCCTGTTGATGCCATGGAAGAAGAAGAACTCTGTGCAGGCCCAGCAGGTGCGCTCTTGGCAGATAATGGTGGTTGTGCCTGTTTTCTTGTATCACGACTGGAGGAGGCACCTGATTGAGGTGCTGGTGCAGTTGAAGTAGAAGATGCACGCGGTGTCCATGATGAAGGACGGCCTGCAGAAAAGTTAGTTCGCGCCAATGCTTGTCGATCCTGCACTTCACGTTCAGCTTTACAAGCAAGATGGAATAAACGAGTGAGATTAGTATACTCCTTATAGTCTAGAATGGTCTGAATCTCTCTATTTAATCCACCCAGAAAACGTGCAAGCATAGCTTCATTCTCCTCAACAATACCACATCTAATCATGCCAGTTTGTAATTCCTGATAATATTCTTCTACAGAATTTTTCCCTTGTCTTAAACGCTGCAATTTTTGAAGCAATTCACGTTGATAATATGGTTGAACCCAACGCGTACGCATAGCAGTTTTCAAAGCAGCCCAAGTAGTTGGAATAGGATATAATCTACAATGTTCAGACCACCATACACATGCAAAACTAGTGAAAGCACAAACAGCAGCAGCAACCCGTCTCTCCTCGGGATATTGTAAACATGTAAAACGTTGTTCAGTTTCTAACTCCCAAGTAAGATATATATCAGGAACATATCTACCCTCAAATGGTGGAATATTCAATTTCAGTTTAGGAATATGCACATCATCTCGTACCTGAGGTGGTGGTGCAGGCCTACCATTACGAATATATACCTGAGGTCGACCTGCTGGTTGTGGTGCTGGTGGGTGCACGTAGTTCTGATTTTGGTCAACCTCATCCTCATAATCGCCCGCATACTCATCCTCCTCCTGGGTACCAGCAGCAGCAGTAGCAGGAGCCAAAGAAGCATCAATAACAGGAACAGCAGCACCAGAAGTTTGGCCATCCTCAATAGGAACACGCTTCGCTCGTCCATACTGATTCGGAAGGATGCGTTGTTGTTGGTGTTGCAGAGGTGCGATAGGTGCAGCCGGCGGTGGTGGTGGTAAACGCGCGAGCAATTCATTAAACTTGCTATCAAGCTTTGTTTCGAATGTCTTCTCCATGCCATCTATCTTCTCCATGGCCTCGTCAAATCTGTTTAGCACATCTTGCACCTGTCCACTCATCATTTGCTTAAATTTATCATGTAGCTATTTGTTCGTCAGGTTCTCCCAATCAGTCTCATCGGCTTGTGATCCTACCATGGTTAGCAGCAAATAGAAACACACAAGAATATGATCCTACAGACTACTAAGAAGTGGTGGTGGTGTATCACAAACCAGTCAAGCAAAACTCAAATTCCTACCAGTTCTTACCCAGTAGCAGGCGGTGATCGGCAACCGTTTGATAGAGGCGGGGTGTCCCGATCTTTCGATAAGATGATAACTATCGATTTGGTGAAGATGACTTTGACGATCCGACTACAAACGTGCATGACGTTGCGCCTTAGCAATCGCTAAACCAACTTCAAGAGGTTATTGACCACGCCAGAGCACAATCAACCTGACCACGAAGGTCTATTCCTGCCAGCAATTGAAGAACAAGCAAGAATATGATAAAAGCAATCTGAATATTGTGAGTATATATGAAGTATTGATGAAGGTGGGGATCCGTAAGCGGTCTTGGTCTGGTCGTTGAACACAAACGAAGTACACGAAGTTGCAATGGCTAACTTTTAACTAAACAAATCCCCAGGAAAAGCTACTAGATGGATCTACTTATATAGGAGCAAGGGGTGGCGGCCAAGGAGGTGGGAGGACGTCCCAAGGCAGCCTAAAACTAAATCTAGGTCATACAAGGCCAATGGGCCCAAGTGGAGGTGATGTAAGACCTTTGGACTTGTAGTTTGACTCGGATTCTGCTGCAGCATTAGATTGTTTCGTCCATAACTCAAAGCTCCGGACGAATTTGAAGGTGATTCCAATTGGGTTGGCAAGTGCACGAAATCTAGTTTCCAACAAAAAAAGAATCACCCAATTCGGAGTCCGTATGAAAAACTTGTGTGTGTTTTGAGTCAGGTGTGTCTGTGCAGTCCGAATCTGAATCCAGAACGTGAGAGACTTGGACTCTATCTTCTTTTGGGCCAAAAGTGACGTGAGAGAACTTTTTGGACAGCAAATAAACATCTCTTTCTTCCTTATCTTCATATGTGGATTGTACAAATGTCCCATACACCTGCAATTAGACAAAACACAAAAGTGTGTGAAGTATTTTTGTTCTGGATAACATAAGTAGATTATTGAATAGTTTGCACTAGAAATCACCTGACAAATATGCATATATGCAATATTTTTGGTCATATCCAAGGTAGTCATGTCCTCATCACCGTTGTAGTCAAAACTCTCAAAGCTTGGATAGAGCGATTACCAGGGAGAGTCAAACGCACGACGTACATGTATGTGGAGCTGGGAAGGCTTATAATATGGTAGCAAAAAGGGTCAGCAATAATCAATTCAGAGATGCAAAGTTGAATAAACGCTCAAAGACGGTACTGTGCTGGTCCTAGGCTAGACCATGCTAGAGACGCGAGCCTAGAACACTAACAAAATCACGGCGTTGCACGTAAACAAGGAAAAATCACACTCTAGAATTTTTTTTTTCGCTCTTTTTTTTTGCTCTTTTTTTTGCGCTCTTTTTTTGCGCTGCTTTTTTTTGCGAAAAATCACTATAATGGCGAGTGTCTCAAAACTCTTCCTAGGTCAAACTGACAGGATGGGCATGAAATTTTTTCGACCAAATTTTTTTTTTCGTTTTTTCGACTGCCCGGACCCAAAAACTGGAAACGGGTCAAAAAAAAACTTCCTATAATGGCACCTGTCTCAAAACACTCAGAAACACCTAAAAATAGGATAGCCAGAATTTTTTTCGAAAAATGCGTTTTTGAAAAATTTTGGGCCTAAACGGAGGGTGGTTTTTTTTTCCGAAACCTACTCCGGCAAGGAAACACGAATCGGAATCTAGATGGATCTCAAAAACACACCTAATATGCAAGGAACTCGGATTGGTGGTGGATATATGGTGGTGGTATATGGCAGCAGTGGTGGTATATGGCAGCGGTGGTAATATATGGATATGGATCGGTGGTGGTATATGGATACGGATTGGTGGTGGTATATGGATACGGATTCGGAGCGGTGGTGGTAGGTGACAGGGGTGATGATGATGGTGCGGTGGCGGCGTGACAACTTATGACCAGAACTCGAAACTCTAAAAGACTAACGCTAAGACCAGCAACTAGACACGACGATGCAACTGCAAATTCAACAAAGCAAAACCCTAAAAGGATTATGCAAAGGCTCAGATTGGTTCGGATATGATGAACTAACCCTAATTTTTTTTTTGGCTTTTTCGTGGACTGTAGGTATGAAGAACAGACTCGATCTAAACTACGAAAAACTGTAAAATCTCACCGAGCAACCTGGAAATCTGATACCACTTGATAGAGGCGGAGGTGTCCCGTCTTTCGATGAGATGATGGATATCGCTTTGGTGGCAGTCGACTTTGACGATCCGACTATGAACGTGCGAGGACGTCGCGCCTTAGCAATCGCTAAACCAACTCCGAGAGGTTATTGACCACGCCGGAGCACGATCAACCTGACCACGAGGGTCTGTTTCCTGCGAGCAAACGAAGAACAAGCAAGAAACTGAGATTGCAATCTGGATATTGCGAATATAAGATGAAAGCTTTATTGATCAAGGTGGGGTTCTATGACGTCTTTGTCTGGTCGTTGAACACAAACGAAGTACGCGAAGTTGCAGCTATGGCGAACTTTTAATCTAAACAAAACCCGAAGTCTAAACGATGCCCTAAGGGCTGTATATATGGAGGAAGAGGGGGGAATTTCGTGGCCCTTGGTGGAGGGGTCCGCAATCACCCTATCTCTTGTTTCCCCACACATACGTACTCTAAAAATAGCCTATACTTATGTATTTCGAAATTACATGGGCCTGGCCCAATAATAAGGTGACGCAGCACCTGAAATAGCCTCGAGACGAAATTTATGAAGTGGCATCTTGTATATTTCGTCGAAGGTTCAATGCACCCATTATGGTGGCTTCAAAGTCCTGAAATCATCACTTGTAACTCTGTTCTTGTTCCCCTTGTGCATGCCATCATCTCCATGCTTGTTCTTGCTCCAATGTTCATCCTTCTCCAAGCTAGGCCCTTCATTTGTAAGCAAAACAAATGTATCCAATTTAGGCAGCATCATATTCTCATGAACATTAGAATCATTACCAAGAAACGAAAGTACCTGGTAATTTAGTTGGCGTGCACGAGCTCTAGTAATTGGTCCAGTATGTATAGCAGCAGGGGCTGTGGGTGTAACAATTGTATTGATGTCCTCATCACCAAGTATGATATGTATGTATGGTTCCCGGTGTTTCTCTCAAGATGATCCAAGATGATCGGATATGACAATCTTATATGCAATGTGGTATGATGCTATGGCTATTGTTTACAAGCTCTTTGTTCTCTTTTTCTTTTGCTTCAAAGCTTGTTCTTTTTTTTGATATGGCCACTATGCGAAATGTACAAACCAAGATAGCAATTGTATATATGCGGGAACAAACTTGTGGCACAAGGGATGATATGATGATACCAAGATGATATGGTATTTATGTAATGGAAGGTTTAGACCAATTATAACTAATGTGCACAAGTAACATTGCTGGTAATACTCAAAGGCTAGTCTCGATAGGCAAGTGACGCAAAATGGGCTAGGGGTTATCAATGCAACTGCAAGGGGAATATACAATGGTGTCGTCGAGGTTACCTTCAATGGTTTGTCTAGTGTACATAAGGACGGATAATGATGAAGTGGTCAATGTCGATGACGACCTCATGCCGATGATTAGCGGTGGTGTTCTTGATGTAGAACAATTCCTAATTAGCTGAAACACCATAGGAAACGGAAAAACCGCGAACTCAAGATCTAAAACATCAAATGTCAAAATGGTGGTAGCGGGAATGTGGTGGTGGTTGCGGAAGTATTGGTGGAAACCTGGTCAGAATGGGTTATGGTGTTGGAAGGGTATGATGGGCTATACATGGTGTCGGAGTTGAAAGCACGGTCCCGAAGTAGCCAAAACACCTTAGGAGAAACAACTCACAACACAAACAAAATTGGGTTAAGTTGGGGTGGCAGAATTGTATGGTTGGCCAGCCTATGCGGAAGTTATGGTGGTGGTTGATGAAGAAGCAATCGTCCCTAAGTATTTGAAACACCTTAGGTGACTTGATGGTGGAATGCTAAAGGGAACAAAAAGGGTTATGTTGCAGAAGTCGGCGGTGGAATGCGGATGATGTGGTGAAGGCCCTAGGCAAAGGATGCCAAAGTTCCAATAATTTGATGGAGGCAAATGGTGATGGTAGTATTTTTATGTGATGGGGGATGTCAATAGCTTCAGAACGAGCTACAGAACGTCAAAATCGGACTCCAGATGAATTAGTTATGGTCCAAATGGTGAAACACCAAAGGCTGAAATTCCAGGGGTCGGACATCCGGGGGTGAGAGCCGAATATCCGGGGGCTGATGTCCAAAACCTTGTAGAGTTTGTGCTCCGAGAGCCGGAGGTCCAGCTTGGGGGTCGGATGTCCGGCCTGTGGCCCGGATGTCTAGCCCGACGATTCCAGACCGGGATTTGGACTTCGCAACTCGAATTGGGGGCGGAAATTGATGATTTTGGGGTCAAAATTCATGAGATTTCGTGGATGGAAGGTGGGGCAACTTGGGGAGATGCTAGATCCACTTGAGACCAAGAAAAATCCATGTATCAAAATCAACAAAACATCATCAAATCAACAAATCACAAAAAAATTGGGGGCTATTTTTGCTGGGGATTTTCGAAATTAGGACGAAATCAAACAAAAGAAGGCTAGAAAATGATGGGGTAGGGGCTCCAAATTCATGATCAACCTTTCTATGACCCAAGATGATGTACGGTGGAAACCTAGGGCCGATCTTTCACGAGATGGAGGGGATCCTACGAAGAACACGAGGTGAAACACGAGGGAAATCACGAGGGGAAATGAGAGGAAACACTCAAATCAATAAGAACATTCACACATGTGCTAGATCCTCGAAACACAAAGAGATACACGATCCACTATCAACAAAGGACGATATAAACGGTAACTAGTTCATGTCCGCGAGGAGGTCTTGAAGGGATCCACCCGCAAGTGGGTCTTGAATCCAAGATGGATCTTCTCCGTAGAGGCAGCAGTCTCTCTCGGTGGAGTAGATCCAGATGGATGAGCAAAGCTCTATCTCAAATGAGCTAAACCAATGTTAACCCTAGAAAGAGGGAGGAGGAGGAGGAGTATATATAGTCTAGGTGGGTGAAGGGGTACATGGGCCTCGGCCCTTCACTGTGCATGGACAGACGGAGTCGGATGTCCGGGCTTGAGGGCCGGATGTCCGGGCCTTCGTGAGGAGCCAGATGTCTGGGCTTGTGGGCCGGATGTCCGAGCTGGTGGGGCTGGTCTCGGTACTCTATGAATAGCCTGCACTGGATTTTCGAGCAGGTGCCGGATGTCCGGGGGTCGGCCGGATGTCCTCCCGTTGTAGAGTCGCCTGGCGTCCGTCTCTCTCTAGTCTTCTTCTGGTTGGTGGCGTCGGATGTCCGGGCTCCTGTCGGATGTACGGCCGCTGAAGCTCCGCACCGACTCCACTTGAGGCGCTTCTTAATCCGCTTCCGCGTGGACTTGTCCTATGTTTCGAGCACCTCCACGGTTGTCTCCTCGGTTCATGAGCACACGTAGTGTGATAGAGGCAAAGGTGTCCCGTCTTTCGATGAGATGATGGATATCGCTTTGGTGGCAGTCGACTTTGACGATCCGACTACGAACGTGCGAGGACGTCGCGCCTTAGCAATCGCTAAACCAACTCCGAGAGGTTATTGACCACACCGGAGCACGATCAACCTGACCACGAGGGTCTGTTTCCTGCGAGCAAACGAAGAACAAGCAAGAAACTGAGATTGCAATCTAGATATTGCGAATATAAGATGAAAGCTTTATTGATCAAGGTGGGGTTCTGTGACGCCTTTGTCTGGTCGTTGAACACAAACGAAGTACGCGAAGTTGCAGCTATGGCGAACTTTTAATCTAAACAAAACCCAAAGTCTAAACGATGCCCTAAGGGCTGTATATATGGAGGAAGAGGGGGGAATTTCGTGGCCCTTGGTGGAGGGGTCCGAAATCAACCCTATCTCTTGTTTCCCCATACATACGGACTCTAAAAATAACCTATACTTATGTATTTCGAAATTACATGGGCCTGGCCCAATAATAAGGTGACGCAGCACCTAAAATAGCATCAGGACGAAATTTATGAAGTGGCATCTTGTATATTTCGTCCAAGGCTTCATGCACCCATTATGGTGGCTTCAAAGTCCTGAAATCATCACTTGTAACTCCGTTCTTGTTCCCCTTGCGCATGCCATCATCTCCATGCTTGTTCTTGCTCCAATGTTCATCCTTCTCCAAGCTAGGCCCTTCATTTGTAAGCAAAACAAATGTATCCAATTTAGGCAGCATCATATTCTCATGAACATTAGAATCATTACCAAGAAACGAAAGTACCTGGTAATTTAGTTGGCGTGCACGAGCTCTAGTAATTGGTCCAGTATGTATAGCAGCAGGGGCTGTGGGTGTAACAATTGTATTGATGTCCTCATCATCCTCCCCTTCTTGAAATGAAGTCGTCCTCGACGGAAGTTCATCTTCCTCACCCAAATAAGGCTTCAAATCTGCAATGTTAAAAGTGGGACTAACCCCAAAATCTGCAGGCAGCTCAAGTTTATATGCATTATCATTTATTTTCTCTAACACCTTAAAGGGACCATCAGCACGTGGCATTAACTTTGATTTGCGCAAATCAGGAAATCTATCCTTACGCAAATGTAACCAAACAAGATCTCCAGGTGCAAACACAACATGTTTTCTACCCTTGTCTCCAGCAAGTTTATATTTAGCATTCATACGCTCAATGTTTTCCTTAGTTAGCTCATGCATTTTTAAAATCAATTCAGCACGTTGTTTAGCATCAAAATTAACCTTCTCCGAAGATGGAAGAGGCAACAAATCAATAGGTGCACGAGGTAGGAAACCATACACAACTTCAAAAGGGCACATCTTAGTAGTAGAATGCAATGAACGATTATAAGCAAATTCAATATGAGGCAAGCATTCCTCCCACATTTTCTTATTATTCTTCAAAACAGCCCTAAGCATAGTAGACAATGTTCTATTGACTACTTCAGTTTGTCCATCAGTTTGGGGGTGACAAGTAGTACTAAAATGCAGTTTAGTCCCCAACTTAGCCCATAAACATCTCCAAAAGTGGCTAAGAAATTTAGTATCACGATCTGAAACAATAGTATTTGGCACACCATGCAAGCGAATAATTTCACGAAAGAACAAATCAGCAACATTAACAGCATCATCGCTTTTATGACATGGTATAAAGTGTGCCATTTTCGAGAATCTATCCATGACAACAAATATGCTATCCCTCCCCTTCTTTGTTTGAGGTAAACCTAAAACAAAGTCCATAGATATATCCTCCCAAGGAACACTAGGTACAGGCAAAGGCATATATAAACCATGAGGATTGAGTCGTGACTAAGCTTTTTGACATGTAGTGCAGCGAGCAATAAAACGCTCAACATCCCGTCTCATCTTTGGCCAAAAGAAATGTGTAGCAAGTACGTCCTCCGTCTTCTTCACGCCAAAGTGTCCCATTAATCCTCCTCCATGCGCCTCCTGCAACAACAAAAGACGAATGGAGCTAGCTGGAATGCATAGCTTGTTAGCACGAAACACAAATCCATCGTTAACAACAAACTTGTTCCACATTCTTCCTTATTTACAATTCTGCATTACATCTTTAAAATCAGCATCATGCACATATTGATCTTTGATGGTCTCCAAACCAAATATTTTGAAGTCAAGTTGTGAAAGCATAGTATAGCGACGAGACAATGCATCAGCAATAACATTTTCTTTTCCCTTCTTGTGTTTAATGACATAAGGGAAAGTCTCAATGAATTCAACCCATTTAGCATGTCTACGATTCAGTTTAGCTTGACTTTTAATATGTTTCAAAGATTCATGATCAGAATGTATAACAAATTCTTTGGGCCATAAATAATGTTGCCATGTTTCTAAAGTCCGAACAAGAGCATATAATTCTTTATCATAAGTAGAATAATTCAGACTAGGCCCACTCAATTTTTCAGAAAAGTATGCAACAGGTTTGCCATCTTGTAATAACACACCTCCTAATCCAATTCCACTAGCATCACATTCAAGCTCAAAAGTCTTATTAAAATCAGGAAGTTGGAGTAAAGGAGCATGTGTCAACTTATCTTTCAATACCGTGAAGGCTTCTTCCTGTGCGGTACCGCAAACAAAAGGCACATCCTTCTTTGTAAGCTCGTTGAGAGGTGCAGCAATGGTGCTGAAATCTCTCACAAAACGCCTATAGAATCCAGCGAGACCAAGAAAACTCCTCACTTGTGTGACCGTTTTGGGCTGCGGCCAACTCTCAATAGCTTCAATCTTGGCTTTGTCAACTTCAATTCCCTGTGGAGTAACAACATAGCCAAGAAAAGATACTCGGTCGGTGCAAAAGGTGCACTTCCCAAGGTTACCAAACAAACGTGCATCACGTAGAGCAATAAAAACAGCACGTAAATGTTCCAAATGTTCTTCCAAAGATCTGCTATAAATCAGTATGTCATCAAAGTAAACTACCACAAATCGTCCAATGAAAGCACGTAAAACTTCGTTCATTAATCTCATGAAAGTACTAGGTGCATTAGTTAACCCAAAAGGCATGACTAACCACTCATATAATCCAAACTTAGTTTTAAATGCTGTTTTCCATTCATCTCCGAATTTCATACGAATTTGATGGTAGCCACTACGCAAATCAACTTTGGAGAATATTGTAGAGCCACTCAATTCATCAAGCATATCATCTAGCCTAGGAATAGGATGACGATAACGAATAGTAATATTATTAATGCCTCTACAATCAACACACATACGTGATGTACCATCCTTTTTCGGCACTAGAATAATAGGAACAGCACAAGGACTAAGGGATTCGCGTATATAACCTTTGTCGAGAAGCTCTTGTACTTGACGCATAATCTCCTTCGTCTCCTCTGGATTGGTATGGTATGGTGCACGGTTTGGCAGTGAAGCACCGGGAATTAAGTCAATCTGATGCTCAATCCCTCGAATAGGCGGTAATCCCGGTGGCACGTCTTGTGGAAAAACGTCAGCGAACTCCTGCAAAATGTTAGTGACAGCAGGAGGCAAAGAGTGATAGAGGCAAAGGTGTCCCGTCTTTCGATGAGATGGTGGATTTCGCTTTGGTGGAAGTCGACTTTGACGATCCGACTACGAACGTGCGAGGACGTCGCGCCTTAGCAATCGCTAAACCAACTCCGAGAGGTTATTGACCACGCCGGAGCACGATCAACCTGACCACGAGGGTCTGTTTCCTGCGAGCAAACGAAGAACAAGCAAGAAACTGAGATTGCAATCTGGATATTGCGAATATAAGATGAAAGCTTTATTGATCAAGGTGGGGTTCTGTGACGCCTTTGTCTGGTCGTTGAACACAAACGAAGTACGCGAAGTTGCAGCTATGGCGAACTTTTAATCTAAACAAAACCCAAAGTCTAAACGATGCCCTAAGGGCTGTATATATGGAGGAAGAGGGGGGAATTTCGTGGCCCTTGGTGGACGGGTCCGAAATCAACCCTATCTCTTGTTTCCCCACACATACGGACTCTAAAAATAGCCTATACTTATGTATTTCGAAATTACATGGGCCTGGCCCAATAATAAGGTGACGCAGCACCTAAAATAGCCTCGGGACGAAATTTATGAAGTGGCATCTTGTATATTTCGTCCAAGGCTTCATGCACCCATTATGGTGGCTTCAAAGTCCTGAAATCATCACTTGTAACTCCGTTCTTGTTTTCCTTGCGCATGCCATCATCTCCATGCTTGTTCTTGCTCCAATGTTCATCCTTCTCCAAGCTAGGCCCTTCATTTGTAAGAAAAACAAATGTATCCAATTTAGGCAGCATCATATTCTCATGAACATTAGAATCATTACCAAGAAACGAAAGTACCTGGTAATTTAGTTGGCGTGCACGAGCTCTAGTAATTGGTCCAGTATGTATGGCAGCAGGGGCTGTGGGTGTAACAATTGTATTGATGTCCTCATCATTGATCTTTGATGGTCTCCAAACCAAATATTTTGAAGTCAAGTTGTGAAAGCATAGTATAGCGACGAGACAATGCATCAGCAATAACATTTTCTTTTCCCTTCTTGTGTTTAATGACATAAGGGAAAGTCTCAATGAATTCAACCCATTTAGCATGTCTACGATTCAGTTTAGCTTGACTTTTAATATGTTTCAAAGATTCATGATCAGAATGTATAACAAATTCTTTGGGCCATAAATAATGTTGCCATGTTTCTAAAGTCCGAACAAGAGCATATAATTCTTTATCATAAGTAGAATAATTCAGACTAGGCCCACTCAATTTTTCAGAAAAGTATGCAACAGGTTTGCCATCTTGTAATAACACACCTCCTAATCCAATTCCACTAGCATCACATTCAAGCTCAAAAGTCTTATTAAAATCAGGAAGTTGGAGTAAAGGAGCATGTGTCAACTTATCTTTCAATACCGAGAAGGCTTCTTCCTGTGCGGTACCCCAAAGAAAAGGCACATCTTTCTTTGTAAGCTCATTGAGAGGTGCAGCAATGGTGCTGAAATCTCTCACAAAACGCCTATAGAATCCAGCGAGGCCAAGAAAACTCCTCACTTGTGTGACCGTTTTGGGCTGCGGCCAACTCTCAATAGCTTCAATCTTGGCTTTATCAACTTCAATTCCCTGTCGAGTAACAACATAGCCAAGAAAATATACTCGGTCGGTGCAAAAGGTGCACTTCCCAAGGTTACTAAACAAACGTGCCTCACGTAGAGCAATAAAAACAGCACGTAAATGTTCCAAATGTTCTTCCAAAGATCTGCTATAAATCAATATGTCATCAAAGTAAATTACCACAAATCGCCCAATGAAAGCACGTAAAACTTCGTTCATTAATCTCATGAAAGTACTAGGTGCATTAGTTAACCCAAAAGGCATGACTAACCACTCATATAATCCAAACTTAGTTCTAAATGCTGTTTTCCATTCATCTCCCAATTTCATACGAATTTGATGGTAGCCACTACGCAAATCAACTTTGGAGAATATTGTAGAGCCACTCAATTCATCAAGCATATCATCTAGCCTAGGAATAGGATGACGATAACGAATAGTAATATTATTAATGCCTCTACAATCAACACACATACGTGATGTACCATCCTTTTTCGGCACTAGAATAATAGGAACAACACAAGAACTAAGGGATTCGCATATATAACCTTTGTCGAGAAGCTCTTGTACTTGACGCATAATCTCCTTCGTCTCCTCTGGATTGGTACGGTATGGTGCACGGTTTGGCAGTGAAGCACCGGGAATTAAGTCAATCTGATGCTCAATCCCTCGAATAGGCGGTAATCCCGGTGGCACGTTTTGTGGAAAAACGTCAGCGAACTCCTGCAAAATGTTAGTGACAGCAGGAGGCAAAGAGGAAGGCACGTCCTCGAATGAAAATAATGCCTCTTTGCACACAAAAGCATAGCAAACAGATTTGCTGAAATCTAGCTCATCAATATCAGATTTGGTGGCAAATAAACATGCACTTTTCAATTTAATTTCAGAAGCAACACTAGATGGTTTATTATTAGGCTTCATTTGTTTGTTCTTGCTCCCCTGTAATCATCACTTGTAACTCCGTTCTTGTTCCCCTTGCGCATGCCATCATCTCCATGCTTGTTCTTGCTCCAATGTTCATCCTTCTCCAAGCTAGGCCCTGATGAGGACATGACTACCTTGGAAATGACCAAAAATATTGCATATATGCATATTTGTCAGGTGATTTCTAGTGCAAACTATTCAATAATCTATTTGTGTTATCCAGAACAAAAATACTTCACACACTTTTGTGTTTTGTCTAATTGCAGGTGTATGGGACATTTGTACAATCCACATATGAAGATAAGGAAGAAAGAGATGTTTATTTGCTATCCAAAAAGTTCTCTCACGTCACTTTTGGCCCAAGAGAAGATAGAGTCCAAGTCTCTCACGTTCTGGATTCAGATTCGGACTGCACAGACATACCTGACTCAAAACGCACACATGTTTTTCATACGGACTCCGAATTGGGTGATTCTTTTTTTGTTGGAAACTAGATTTCGTGCACTTTCCAACCCAATTGGAATCACCTTCAAATTCGTCCGGAGCATTGAGTTGTGGACGAAACAATCTGATGCTGCAGCAGAATCCGAGTCAAACTACAAGTCCAAAGGTGTTACATCACCTCCACTTGGGCCCATTGGCCTTGTACGACCTAGATTTAGTTTTAGGCTGCCTTGGGACGTCCTCCCACCTCCTTGGCCGCCACCCCTTGCTCCTATATAAGTAGATCCATCTAGTAGCTTTTTCCTTGGGATTTATTTAGATAAAAGTTAGCAATTGCAACTTCGTGTACTTCGTTTGTGTCCAACGACCAGACCAAGACCGCTTCCGGATCCCCACCATTATCAATACCTTATATATATTTGCAATATTCAGATTGCTTTATCATATTCTTGCTCGTTCTTCGATTGCTTGCAGGAATAGACCTTCGTGGTCAGGCTGACCGTGCTTTCGGCATCGTCAGTAACCTCAGGAGATTGGTTTAGCGATTGCCAAGGCGCAACATCGTGCACGTCTGTAGTCGGATCGTCAAAGTCGTCTCCACCAAATCGATAGTTATCATCTCATCGAAAGATCGGGACACCCTCGCCTCTATCAAGTGCTCTGATACCACTTGATAGAGGCAAAGGTGTCCCGTCTTACGATGAGATGAAGGATATCGCTTTGGTGGCAGTCGACTTTGACGATCCGACTACGAACGTGCGAGGACGTCGCGCCTTAGCAATCGCTAAACCAACTCCGAGAGGTTATTGACCACGCCGGAGCACGATCAACCTGACCACGAGGGTCTGTTTCCTCCGAGCAAACGAAGAACAAGCAAGAAACTGAGATTGCAATCTGGATATTGCGAATATAAGATGAAAGCTTTATTGATCAAGGTGGGGTTCTGTGACGCCTTTGTCTGGTCGTTGAACACAAACGAAGTACGCGAAGTTGCAGCTATGGCAAACTTTTAATCTAAACAAAACCCAAAGTCTAAACGATGCCCTAAGGGCTGTATATATGGAGGAAGAGGGGGGGAATTTCGTGGCCCTTGGTGGAGGGGTCCGAAATCAACCCTATCTCTTGTTTCTCCACACATACGGACTCTAAAAATAGCCTATACTTATGTATTTCGAAATTACATGGGCCTGGTCCAATAATAAGGTGACGCAGCACCTAAAATAGCCTCGGGACGAAATTTATGAAGTGGCATCTTGTATATTTCGTCCAAGGCTTCATGCACCCATTATGGTGGCTTCAAAGTCCTGAAATCATCACTTGTAACTCCATTCTTGTTCCCCTTGCGCATGCCATCATCTCCATGCTTGTTCTTGCTCCAATGTTCATCCTTCTCCAAGCTAGGCCCTTCATTTGTAAGCAAAACAAATGTATCCAATTTAGGCAGCATCATATTCTCATGAACATTAGAATCATTACCAAGAAACGAAAGTACCTAGTAATTTAGTTGGCGTGCACGAGCTCTAGTAATTGGTCCAGTATGTATAGCAGCAGGGGTTGTGGGTGTAACAATTGTATTGATGTCCTCATCATCCTCCCCTTCTTGAAATGAAGTCGTCCTCGACGGAAGTTCATCTTCCTCACCCAAATAAGGCTTCAAATCTGCAATGTTAAAAGTGGGACTAACCCCCAAATCTGCAGGCAGCTCAAGTTTATATGCATTATCATTTATTTTCTCTAACACCTTAAAGGGACCATCAACACGTGGTATTAACTTTGATTTGCGCAAATCAGGAAATCTATCCTTACGCAAATGTAACCAAACAAGATCTCCAGGTGCAAACACAACATGTTTTCTACCCTTATCTCCAGCAAGTTTATATTTAGCATTCATGCGCTCAATGTTTTCCTTAGTTAACTCATGCATTTTTAAAATCAATTCAGCACGTTGTTTAGCATCAAAATTAACCTTCTCCGAAGATGGAAGAGGCAACAAATCAATAGGTGCACGAGGTAGGAAACCATACACAACTTCAAAAGGGCACATCTTAGTAGTAGAATGCAATGAACGATTATAAGCAAATTCAATATGAGGCAAGCATTCCTCCCACATTTTCTTATTATTCTTCAAAACAGCCCTAAGCATAGTAGACAACGTTCTATTGACTACTTCAGTTTGTCCATCAGTTTGGGGGTGACAAGTAGTACTAAAAAGTAGTTTAGTCCTCAACTTAGCCCATAAACATCTCCAAAAGTGGCTAAGAAATTTAGTATCACGATCTGAAACAATAGTATTTGGCACACCATGCAAGCGAATAATTTCACGAAAGAACAAATCAGCAACATTAACAGCATCATCGCTTTTATGACATGGTATAAAGTGTGCCATTTTCGAGAATCTATCCACAACAAGAACTACGCCCCCTTCCGAATCAGTATGGACGAGCACAGCGTGTTCCTATTGTGCCAGGACAAAATTCTGGTGCCGCTGTTTCTGCTGTTGGTGTTTCTTTGGCTCCTGCTACTGCTCCTGCTGGTACCCAGGAGGATGATGAGTATGCGGGCGATTATGAGGATGAGGTTGATCAAAATCAGATCCCAACATTGGTGAATAAACCTTACTTGCATCAAATTTACATGCTACAACATGCTTAAATAAGCAAACATGCAATAAGTCATTCAACACAGAATCATCACCAAGATTAGAGGTCATATCAAAATGATTAAACATTGGTTCTTTCGCATCAATAGTTAATTCAATGGGTGCACTCAAAATTGTTGGTATTTCAGTTGTTTGATCACATGGCAAAGTCAAATTATCAACGTAGTCCTCTAAAATAGGTGGTGTGATCAAAGTAGTGGGTAGCTCATCACATGGTGCATTCAAATTGACAAGGCATTCATCATTCTCATGTAGAGATGGAAGATCAGTACCTTTGTCATTACCTCTTATGATCAACTCAGATGATGTAGCCACTCTCGGGGGCGATGTGTCACATGGTGGAGGTGATGTAGTCCTGACAACAACGGATGTGGTTGTCATAGTATGCCTAGTAGTTGAAGGAACAATCATATCAACTCTTGGAATGTGCACCGTGCGCTTGTTCTCCTCGTGGCCAACACGTCGTTTTATTTCCTGTTCAGCTTTGCAAGCAAGATGAAACAAATGGTCCATAGGATAACACTCTTCATGAATTAGTATCTCTTGAATATCACGGTTTAATCCTCCCCAAAATCTATCCATAAAATCATCTTCACTTTCTTCTAAAGAGGAATGCAACAAGGTAGTTTGTAAATCATCGTAATATTTTGTTACAGTTTCACTACCTTGTTTTAAGTGTTGCAACTTCTTAATCATGTCACGAGTATAATAAGCAGGGACGAAAGTATGTCGCATGGCAAGTTTCAAATCATCCCAAGTAGTAGGTATATAATCAGGGTGTAACCGACAATATTCACTCCACCAAACCAAAGCATAACCGGTGAAAGAACCAACCGCAACCTGAACCTTTTTATGTTCATCGAAATTATGGGAAGCAAATATATTTTTTATGTCGAACTCCCATTCAATATATAAAGCAGGTCTAAAACGGCCATTAAATGGTTGTATAGATACATTAACCTGATCATGTGCATTTGGATGTTTGTGCACCTCTCATGACGGTTGTGGTATTTGCATAGGTGGTGGCATGTCTCCTGCGATCGACAAAGCCCATGAATTGACTCTGGATCCTGTCATGATTAGTAGAACAAGAAACAAAATCCAAAAATAATATTCCTATAACTACTAGGATGTGGTGGTAAAACGCTCACAGTAAAGCAAATATCAATGTCTTACAAGTTCTTACCATGCAGCAGGCGGTGATCGGCAACCAGCGGTGTCAAGTAACTCCGAATATTGAGTGAAGCGATTGCCAGGGGAGTGTACGTATACACGGTGTAGAAATATGTGGAGCTAGGTTGGCTATATATGGTAGCAAAAGATTAGCAATAATCAATTCAAAGATGCAATGTTGAATAAACGCTCAACGACGGTACTGTGCTGGTCCTAGGCTAGACCAAACTAGAGACGCGAGCCTAGAACACTAATGAGGTCACGTCGTAGCACAACTAGCATCAATAAAGGATATGAAGTAGCTCTGGACAGCAAGATATAAGTTAAGATCACAATTGCAGTAGACCTATTTAGAAGCTGATGTTGAGGTGCCAAATACTGAACTAGCTTCTGCAACTATTTAGATGCGGCTCGTCGCTAGCTTTCATTTGAGTACTCGCGGAGCCAAAACAGACTTCATATGAAGAAGTTATGCCTATTTTACTGAACAGTGCACAAAACAGATTCCAATCCGAATTCAACTACAAGATTGAGTTTAGATAGATCCGAATTTTGTTTTTTTTTCTCCTCTCTTTTTTTTCTCACACTTTTTTTTTCTTTTCCTTTCTTTTTTTTTCTCTCTCCCTCTTTCCAAAACAAACTAGATAAGATGTAGATTGGATCAAGCGAAGATGGGAACGATCTCAACTATGATTATGACAATGAACGGTGGGTAGCACGTGGAGGAAATTGATGGATGGGTGGTGGACAGCGGAAGGGATAATGATGCAGCGGCGACGTGACTAATGTGAACAGAACTCGAAACTCTAAACGACCTAGACACTAAGACCAGCAACTCGACACGACGATGCAACCGATAATTCAACTATGCAAGCAATGAAAAGAAAATTGCATAGGCTCAGACTGGCTTGGACAAAGGATGAATAGATCTAACTCTTTTTTGTGGATTTTTCTTGGACAATAGGTAAGAAAATAAATCTAATCTAGGAAAACTGGAAATTCTCACCGAGCAACCTGAAAACTGATACCACTTGATAGAGGCAAGGGTGTCCCGATCTTTCGATGAGATGATAACTATCGATTTGGTGGAGACGACTTTGACGATCCGACTACAGACGTGCACGACGTTGCGCCTTGGCAATCGCTAAACCAATCTCCTGAGGTTACTGACGATGCCGGAAGCACGGTCAGCCTGACCACGAAGGTCTATTCCTGCAAGCAATCGAAGAACGAGCAAGAATATGTTAAAGCAATCTGAATATTGCAAATATATATAAGGTATTGATAATGGTGGGGATCTGGAAGCGGTCTTGGTCTGGTCGTTGGACACAAACGAAGTACACGAAGTTGCAATGGCTAACTTTTAACTAAACAAATCCCAAGGAAAAAGCTACTAGATGGATCTACTTATATAGGAGCAAGGGGTGGCGGCCAAGGAGGTGGGAGGACGTCCCAAGGCAGCCTAAAACTAAATCTAGGTCGTACAAGGCCAATGGGCCCAAGTGGAGGTGATGTAACACCTTTGGACTTGTAGTTTGACTCGGATTCTGCTGCAGCATCAGATTGTTTCGTCCACAACTCAATGCTCCGGACGAATTTTGATAGAGGCGAGGTGTCCCGATCTTTCGATGAGATGATAACTATCGATTTGGTGGAGATGACTTTGACGATCCGACTACAAACGTGCACGACGTTGTGCCTTAGCAATCGCTAAACCAACTCCGAGAGGTTATTGACCACGCCGGAGCACAATCAACCTGACCACGAAGGTCTATTCCTGCAAGCAATCGAAGAACAAGCAAGAATATGATAAAAGCAATCCGAATATTGCGAGTATATATGAAGTATTGATAAAGGTGGGGATCCGTAAGCGGTCTTGGTCTGGTCGTTGGACACAAACGAAGTACACGAAGTTGCAATGGCTAAATTTTAACTAAACAAATCCCAAGGAAAAGCTACTAGATGGATCTACTTATATAGGAGCAAGGGGTGGCGGCCAAGGAGGTGGGAGGACGTCCCAAGGCAGCCTAAAACTAAATCTAGGTCGTACAAGGCCAATGGGCCCAAGTGGAGGCGATGTAACACCTTTGGACTTGTAGTTTGACTCGGATTCTGCTCCAGCATCAGATTGTTTCGTCCACAACTCAACGCTCCGGACGAATTTGAAGGTGATTCCAATTGGGTTGGAAAGTGCACGAAATCTAGTTTCCAGCAAAAAAAGAATCACCCAATTCGGAGTCCGTATGAAAAACTTGTGTGCGTTTTGAGTCAGGTGTGTCTGTGCAGTCCGAATCTGAATCCAGAACGTGAGAGACTTGGACTCTATCTTCTCTTGGGCCAAAAGTGACGTGAGAGAACTTTTTGGACAGCAAATAAACATCTCTTTCTTCCTTATCTTCATATGTGGATTGTATAAATGTCCCATACACCTGCACTTAGACAAAACACAAAAGTGTGTGAAGTATTTTTGTTCTGGATAACATAAATAGATTATTGAATAGTTTGCACTAGAAATCACCTGACAAATATGCATATATGCAATATTTTTGGTCATATCCAAGGTAGTCATGTCCTCATCATCCTCCCCTTCTTGAAAATAAAGCCGTCCTCGGCGTTGCTTAATCTGAAATGTGGCTAACAAAAGAGACAAGGTGTACATGTTGTATATGTATATGTCATCCATTTTTACTTCCCTTGATTTTTGCATATATGACACATGAATAGATGAGTAACTTGCATAGTTCATAAAATCTAAAGCCAAAAAATTAGCACAAGAAGTAGAAGGCATGAAAATATTGCAACTCAGTTTGCACATATAAGTGAAGCTCTTATTCATTTCAAAAGATTGACAATGTTCATCATTAAACCATCCCAACATTGGTGAATAAACCTTACTTGCATCAAATTTACATGCTACAACATGCTTAAATAAGCAAACATGCAATAAGTCATTTAACACAGAAATATCACCAAGATTAGAGGTCATATCAAAATGATTAAACATTGATTCTTTTGCATCAATAGTTAATTCAATGGGTGCACTCAAAATTGTTGGTATTTCAGTTGTTTGATCACATGGCAAAGTCAAATTATCAACGTAGTCCTCTAAAATAGGTGGTGTGATCAAAGTAGTGGGTAGCTCATCAGATGGTGCATTCAAATTGACAAGGCATTCATCATTCTCATGTAGAGATGGAAGATCAGTACCTTTGTCATTACCTCTTATGATCAACTCAGATGATGTAGCCACTCTCGGGGGCGGTGTGTCACATGGCGTAGGTGATGAAATAAAGCCGTCCTCGGCGTTGCTTAATCTGAAATGTGGCTAACAAAAGAGACAGGGTCTACATGTTGTATATGTATATGTCATCCATTTTTACTTCCCTTGATTTTTGCATATATGACACATGAATAGATGAGTAACTTGCATAGTTCATAAAATCTAAAGCCAAAAAATTAGCACAAGAAGTAGAAGGCATGAAAATATTGCAACTCAGTTTGCACATATAAGTGAAGCTCTTATTCATTTCAAAAGATTGACAATGTTCATCATTAAACCATCCCAACATTGGTGAATAAACCTTACTTGCATCAAATTTACATGCTACAACATGCTTAAATAAGCAAACATGCAATAAGTCATTCAACACAGAATCATCACCAAGATTAGAGGTCATATCAAAATGATTAAACATTGGTTCTCTTGCATCAATAGTTAATTCAATGGGTGCACTCAAAATTGTTGGTATTTCAGTTGTTTGATCACATGGCAAAGTCAAATTATCAACATAGTCCTCTAAAATAGGTGGTGTGATCAAAGTAGTGGGTAGCTCATCAGATGGTGCGTTCAAATTGACAAGGCATTCATCATTCTCATGTAGAGATGGAAGATCAGTACCTTTGTCATTACCTCTTATGATCAACTCAGATGATGTAGCCACTCTCGGGGGCGATGTGTCACATGGTGGAGGTGATGTAGTCCTGACAACAACGGATGTGGTTGTCATAGTATGCCTAGTAGTTGAAGGAACAATCATATCAACTCTTGGAATGTGCACCGTGCGCTTGTTCTCCTCGTGGCCAACACGTCGTTTTATTTCCTGTTCAGCTTTGCAAGCAAGATGAAACAAATGGTCCATAGGATAACACTCTTCATGAATTAGTATCTCTTGAATATCACGGTTTAATCCTCCCCAAAATCTATCCATAAAATCATCTTCACTTGCTTCTAAAGAGGAATGCAACAAGGTAGTTTGTAAATCATCATAATATTTTGTTACAGTTTCACTACCTTGTTTTAAGTGTTGCAACTTCTTAATCATGTCACGAGTATAATAAGCAGGGACGAAAGTATGTCGCATGTCAAGTTTCAAATCATCCCAAGTAGTAGGTATATAATCAGGGTGTAACCGACAATATTCACTCCACCAAACCAAAGCATAACCAGTGAAAGAACCAACCGCAACCTTAACCTTTTTATGTTCATCGAAATTATGGGAAGCAAATATATTTTTTATGTCGAACTCCCATTCAATATATAAAGCAGGTTTAAAATGGCCATTAAATGGTGGTATAGATACATTAACCTGATCATGTGCATTTGGATGTTTGTGCACCTCTCGTGACGGTTGTGGTATTTGCAAAGGTGGTGGCACGTCTCCCGCGATCGACAAAGCCCATGAATTGACTCTGGATCCTGTCATGATTAGTAGAACAAGAAACAAAACCCAAAAATAATATTCCTATAACTACTAGGATGTGGTGGTAAAACGCTCACAGTAAAGCAAATATCAATGTCTTACAAGTTCTTACCATGCAGCAGGCGGTGATCGGCAACCAGCGGTGTCAAGTAACTCCGAATATTGAGTAAAGCGATTGCCAGGGGAGCGTACGTATACACGGTGTAGAAATATGTGGAGCTGGGTTGGCTATATATGGTAGCAAAAGATTAGCAATAGTCAATTCAAAGATGCAATGTTGAATAAACGCTCAACGACGGTACTGTGCTGGTCCTAGGCTAGACCGGACTAGAGACGCGAGCCTAGAACACTAATGAGGTCACGGCGTAGCACAACTAGCATCAATGAAGGATACTAAGTAGCTCTTGACAGCAAGATATAAGTGAAGATCACAACAGCAGTGAAGATAATGAGGTGAAACAACAGCCAAGCAGGATATATCAACAACTTTGTCTCCAACTTCCCTCTGAAAAAGTTTGTGCCGATTTTTTTGTTTTTTTTTTCTTCTCTCTTTTTTTTTCCTCACACTTTTTTTTTCTTTCTCTCCTTTTTTTTTCTCTGACTTTTTCTCCCTTTTTTTCTCTCGTTTTTTTTTCTCTCTTTTTTTTCTCCCTCTTTCGAAAACAAACTAGATAAGATGCAGATTGGATCAAGTGAAGATGTGAACGATCTCAACTATTATTATGACAATGAATGGTGAGTAGCACGTGGGGGAAATTGATGGATGGGTGGTGGACAACGGAAGAGATAATGATGCAGCGGTGGCGTGACTAATGTGAACAGAACTCGAAACTCTAAACGAACTAGACACTAAGACCAGCAACTCGACACGACGATGCAACCGATAATTCAACTATGCAAGCAACGAAAAGAAAATTGCAAAGGCTCAGACTGGCTTGGACAAAGGATGAATAGAAATAACTCTTTTTTGTGGATTTTTCTTGGACAATAGGTAGGAAAATAAATCTAATCTAGGAAAACTGGAAATTCTCACCGAACAACCTGAAAACTGATACCACTTGATAGAGGCGAGGTGTCCCGATCTTTCGATGAGATGATAACTATCGATTTGGTGGAGATGACTTTGACGATCCGACTACAAACGTGCACGACGTTGTGCCTTAGCAATCGCTAAACCAACTCCGAGAGGTTATTGACCACGCCGGAGCACAATCAACCTGACCACGAAGGTCTATTCCTGCAAGCAATCGAAGAACAAGCAAGAATATGATAAAAGCAATCCGAATATTGCGAGTATATATGAAGTATTGATAAAGGTGGGGATCCGTAAGCGGTCTTGGTCTGGTCGTTGGACACAAACGAAGTACACGAAGTTGCAATGGCTAACTTTTAACTAAACAAATCCCAAGGAAAAGCTACTAGATGGATCTACTTATATAGGAGCAAGGGGTGGCGGCCAAGGAGGTGGGAGGACGTCCCAAGGCAGCCTAAAACTAAATCTAGGTCGTACAAGGCCAATGGGCCCAAGTGGAGGCGATGTAACACCTTTGGACTTGTAGTTTGACTCGGATTCTGCTCCAGCATCAGATTGTTTCGTCCACAACTCAACGCTCCGGACGAATTTGAAGGTGATTCCAATTGGGTTGGAAAGTGCACGAAATCTAGTTTCCAGCAAAAAAAGAATCACCCAATTCGGAGTCCGTATGAAAAACTTGTGTGCGTTTTGAGTCAGGTGTGTCTGTGCAGTCCGAATCTGAATCCAGAACGTGAGAGACTTGGACTCTATCTTCTCTTGGGCCAAAAGTGACGTGAGAGAACTTTTTGGACAGCAAATAAACATCTCTTTCTTCCTTATCTTCATATGTGGATTGTATAAATGTCCCATACACCTGCACTTAGACAAAACACAAAAGTGTGTGAAGTATTTTTGTTCTGGATAACATAAATAGATTATTGAATAGTTTGCACTAGAAATCACCTGACAAATATGCATATATGCAATATTTTTGGTCATATCCAAGGTAGTCATGTCCTCATCAAATTTGAAGGTGATTCCAATTGGGTTGGAAAGTGCACGAAATCTAGTTTCCAACAAAAAAAGAATCACCCAATTCGGAGTCCGTATGAAAAACTTGTGTGCGTTTTGAGTCAGGTATGTCTGTGCAGTCCGAATCTGAATCCAGAACGTGAGAGACTTGGACTCTATCTTCTCTTGGGCCAAAAGTGACGTGAGAGAACTTTTTGGACAGCAAATAAACATCTCTTTCTTCCTTATCTTCATATGTGGATTGTACAAATGTCCCATACACCTGCAATTAGACAAAACACAAAAGTGTGTGAAGTATTTTTGTTCTGGATAACATAAGTAGATTATTGAATAGTTTGCACTAGAAATCACCTGACAAATATGCATATATGCAATATTTTTGGTCATTTCCAAGGTAGTCATGTCCTCATCAGGCCCTTCATTTATAAGCAAAACAAATGTATCCAATTTAGGCAGCATCATATTCTCATGAACATTAGAATCATTACCAAGAAACGAAAGTACCTGGTAATTTAGTTGGCGTGCACGAGCTCTAGTAATTGGTCCAGTATGTATAGCAGCAGGGGCTGTGGGTGTAACAATTGTATTGATGTCCTCATCATAGTGTCTTTGCATTTGGTAGCAACCATATCTCGCAAGAGTGGAAAGGGGAATCATTTAGGAATGGGTTCACCTTGTGTCGAATGGCGTATGTTTGAGGTCTCGTCGTATGATGTAGGGTAGAACCCTAGTGGCCCGATCTTTCACGAAAGGAGCGGATCTCGCGAAGAACACGAGGGGGAAAATGAGGGAAATCATGAGGGGAAACACGAGAGAATCACTCAACCAACAAGAAATAGTCACACATGTGCTAGATCCTCGAAACACAAAGAGATACACGATCCAAATCCAACAAAGGACGATACATAGGGTAACCGGTTCTTCTCCGTGAGGAAGTCTTGAATCCACAAGGGCATCTTCCCGTAAAGGGGTCTTGAATCCAAGGTGGATCTTCTCCGAAGAGGGGCCGCGGTCTCTCTCAAGGAGTAGATTCGATATGGATGAGCGAAGCTCTATCTCTCAAATGAGCTATCACAATGCTAACCCTAGAAAGTCATACGGGATAGAGTATATATAGTCTAGGTGACGAAAGGGTACACGGGCCTCGGCCCAAGTGGCTGCGCGCAGGCAGGGCCGGAAGTTTCGGGACCGGAGGTTCTGGGGAGGGTCCGGCCTAACCAGAGAGTTGGCGCGGTGGAGATGTCCTGGCATCCGGGGGCCGGAAGGTCCGGGCAGGCCGGAGGTTCCGGGCGCCGGAAGGTCCGGGACGGGGTCCGGGCTAACCCGTGAGTTGGCACGCCTGGGCTGGTCGAAGTCATCGGCGGCCGGAAGCTCCGGGTCGGCCGGAAGGTTCGAGGGCTGGAAGTTTCGGGCTTTGGCCGGAAGTTCCGGGCTGTCCAGAGTGTTGACGCCTGTCTCTTCTTCTACAGTCCTCGGCTCCGAGTCTTGAGCATTGTACCTGATGACACATAGTATCTCAGACTTAGGTAGTTGCCATGTCTCACTTGAAGAGGGGGAAAACTCAAGTAGGAGTGATGTCAGCTCGGATTGAATAGCACGTGCCCTAGCCCTTGTCATTGGTCCACTTGGAGCTTGGATAGTTGAGGTGGCATCCATGGGGATGGTCGTGGGATGCTCTGCATCATCTCCCCTCCCTTGGGGAAGATCTGTCCTCGGATCGAGTTCTTCATCACCATGGAAGGAATAGAGATCTTTGATGTTGAAGATGTCGCTCACGTTGTACTTGTCACGCAGGAGGTCGATCTTGTAAGCGTTGTCGTTGTAGCGTGCGTGCACCTTGAAGGGTCCATCTGCTCATGGTCGAAGCTTAGACTTGCGTTCTTGTGGAAAGCGCTCCTTGCGAAGGTGTAGCCACACGAGATCACCAATGTTGAAGACCATAGGTTGCCTGTTGACGTTGAGCTTTGTCGCAAGGCGTTGTACTTGGCGCTCGATGGTGTTTCTTGTATCTTCATGCACCTTCTTGAGATGGGTCACTCGTGCACTTGCGTCCAAATTGATTCTCTCTTGGAGTGGAAGAGGTAGAATATCCAATGGTGACAAAGGGTTGAATCCGTAGATGTCCTCGAAAGGGGACTTGCCGATTGTCGAGTGTCTTGCTCGGTTGTAGGCGAACTCGGCGATGGGTAGACACTCCTCCCACTCCTTGATGTTCTTCTTGATGAGTACTCGAAGTAGAGCGGAGAGTGTGCTGTTTGTCACCTGATGCGGAGCATCCTATGATCATCCCCATGTACACTACGACTTCTCCCCAAGCCCCTAGTGCCCACATGTTGAGACCTCAAGCATACGCCACTGGACACAAGGTGAACTCGCTCCTTTCCGAATCTTCCCTTTCCGCATGTAAGACATGGATGCTACCTCAAGCGCGGACCTTATGCATACTCAGGTCCATCCGAGGAGACCATGGAGAGCCTAAGGACCAAGGCCAAGTGTGCACGGGAGCAAGGGAAGGAGAGCCAGCTGCTACAGCCCGAGCGGTACTACCGCCCACACCAAGCGGTACTACCGCTGAAGGCCCACAAGCGGTGCAACCGCTCGACCACCGCCCAACAACCGGCCAAGCTTCTGTGATCGAGCGGTGCAAGGCCGGTGAAGCACCGGTTTATCCCCGTAATAGCCACCTGACCGGTACAACCGCCCCAAGCCCCGGTACAACCGCTGAGCACATCCGGAAGCATCTCCAGGAACCCGTACCTGAGCGTCCAGCGGTACAACCGCCCCCATGACCGGTACTACTGCCCTGCCTGTGCGCAGTGAAAGGGGTTTCACCCCATGTATCCCCAACTTACCCCTTGGACTATATATAGTTGTCCCTTAGCTCCGTACTAGGGTTAGCGTTGGTTTAGCTCATTTGAGAGATAGAGCTACGCTCATCCATATCGGATCTCCTCCGTGCGAGAGACCGCGGCCTCTTCGGAGAAGATCCCTTTGGATTCAAGCCCCCTTTCTAAGGGAAGATCCCCTCGTGGATTCAAGACCTTCTCACGGAGAAGACCGGCTACCCTTGTATCGTCCTTAGTTGTCCATGGATATGTATCTTCTCTTATGTATTCGAGGATCTAGCACATGTGTGACTTATTCTTGTTGGTTTAGTGTTCTCTTGTGTTCACCTTGTGTTTTCCCTCTCTTTCCACCTCGTGTTCTTCGCGTTCTTCGCGGGATTCCGCTCCTATCGTGAAAGATCGGGCCACTAGGGTTCTACCCTACATCATCTTGGTATCAGAGCCACGTTGATCATGATTTCGGAGCATCCCCTCGTTGTTTTCTAGCCTAATTTTGTTGTGTTCTTTCCCAATTTCGAAAATCCCCACCAAAAATAGCCCCAAATTTTTTTGTGATTTGTTGGTTTGATGATGTTTTGTTGATTTTGATCCATGGATTTGTTTGGTTTCAAGTGGATGTAGCATCTCCCCAAGTTTCCCCACCTTCCATCCACGAAATCCATCAAATTTTGCCCCCGAGATCATCCATTTCCGCCCCAAGTTCATCCCCGATCCAGATCTAATAATTTTTCCCGACACCAGCGGTACAACCGGCCCCCGAGGCGGTACAACCGCTCCCCCATAACCTGATACTTCTGCCACTAAAACTGGAACCCCAGGACACTCCAGGAGCGGTACAACCGCCCACCCAAGCGGTACAACCGCCCCTCCCAGTTTCAGCCTCGGCTGATTGACAGTTTTGACCATAACTTTCACATCCGGAGTCTGATTTTCATGTTCTTTAGCTCGTTGAGTAGCTATTGACATCCCCCATCCATATACAAAGGTTTAAACACCATTTGACTCCACCAAATTTTTGGAACTTTGGCATCTTTGCCTAGGGCTTCCACCACATCATCCGCTACACCACCATAGCCTTCCTCAACCTAACCAATTTTGTTCCCCATCGCATTAGTGGTTTCTGGAGGAGTGATTTGAGTCTCCTACGGTGTCTAGGCTACTTAGGGACGGTCGCTTCTTCATAAACCACCACCACCACTTCCGCATAGGCTTGACCACTATACACTCCGACCACCCAACTTAACCCAATTTTGCTTGTGTTGTGAGTTGTGTCTCCTAAGGTGTTTTGGCTACTTAGGGACCGTGCTTCCAACTCCGACACCATGTATAGTCCACCACCTTACCCTCGACTTTCGCATTGCGTACTCCACAACCCATCATTGCCATTCGGCAATTCCATTGAGCTTCCACAAAATCACCACCGCATTCCCGCTACCACCATTTGACATTTGAGATTTTGAGTTCGCGGTTTTTCCGTTTCCTAAGGTGTTTCGACTACTTAGGGACGAGTCTCGATCATCTTGGTATCGTCATCAAGATCACCTCCACTCATCATCCCCGCGGACGGTAACCTCCATATCATCTTGGTATCATGGTACCCATCCATTGTATATTCCCTTGCCATTGCATTGATAACCCCTGGCCCATTTTGCGTTACTTGCCTATCGAGACTAGCCTTTGAGTATTGCCGGCAACGTTACTTGTGCACATTAGTGGTCTACACCTTCCATTACATACATACCATACCATATCGGTATCATCTTGGTATCATATCATCCTTTGTGCCACAAGTTCGTTCCCGCATATATACACAATAGCTATCTTGGTTTGTGCATTTCCCAAAGTGGCCATACATATCAAAAAAAAGAGAATAAGCTTTTAAGCAAAAGAGTGAACAAAGAGCTTGTAAGCAAGTGCCATAGCATCATACCACATTGTCATATAAGATCATCTTGGATCATAACACCGGGAGCCATACATATATAGCATACTTGGGATAGAAGTTCATACATTTTGCATCTTATAGGTTGTGCACAAGTGTCGTATCCGCCTATTGAGCAATCATGCTAGCGTCTCTCTTGAGTTGTGCAACACGAGCGATTTCCGTGGATTCCACATTTTGTGCTCATCCTTGGTTGCAAGACCCCATTTATCTATCCGTGTGTGTGTTTCCGTGAGCCACCCATATTGCTATTGGTCTACTTGTTACACTTGCGAATTTGTGAATCTCTTTCAACATTATTGACTCTTGCTAACATTTTACATCAAAATTTTGTGCCACTATCCTCACCGAGCTCCACCATAAGCCTTATTTGTGTAGGTGTGAGAAACCGACAAGAATTGGTACCAATTGTGCTATTTCCTTGTCCACATTGGAGTGATCATTGATCCACTTTCAACTTTGGTCAAAATACATTTGGTATTCGTTCTTCTCTTTCTACCACTCACATTTTCCTCTTGGAGTGATGGATAGGCAAGGCATTTCATCTCCGGTCTTCGACAACAACGACGGCGTGAACAACTACATCACCAAAGCGTCAATCTTCGATCTACAACGACAAATGCAAGGCGCACAATCAAGATTGCGAGAGCGCATCGAGAACCTCTCCAACGACATTCGCCACTCCGAAGCAAGGAAAAGGGACTACATCGACAACAAGCTTTCCGCACAAAAGAAGGAGCAAGATGCAAGAATGGAGGAGATTCGGGCCTTGATCAAGTCTACTTCCCCTTCATCATCTTCACTGCAGCGGCAATCACATCGATCCTCTTCGGAGCGCCCAAGCGATACAAGCGCAAGTCGTCCACGTCCACATCTCCATGGCGACCACCATCATGTTCGTGATCCACCTCGTCATGAAGGGCAAGTCACCTTCAAGCAACATGTGCACGACGACGACGAACGACATCTACTACGAGCTCAAGTGCGACAATGACAACATCATCATGATGATGCTCACCAAGCGCAAATGCACAAGTCCCAACAAGACGTACTTCACGCCAAGTCGAAACTTCATGAGCATAAGAGAAGACCGCGAGACAAGAACCACCAAGACAGAGCTATGGCTACACCAACCACTTCGGCATCTTCACCAAGTGCTATCAAGGCATCTTCGCCTTTGGACGTACGGCATCTTCGCCTACTTCCCATGAGTTCGCCTACATCGACATCATCAAGTACACGGCGACCACCTACGAGCGAGGGCGACACTTCCATCTTCGGAAGCCCCTCAAGGAAGATGGCCGAGCATGGGAATTTCCCTTCGGTCATGGAGACGAGCTATGAGGTGCCACATCATATGGGCCTCCTACAACAAGATGGTGACAAGAAGGTCGATCAAGGGCCATCCCCTTCGACCACGACGACGCGCACGAACCGCTTCAACGACATGAAGACGGCACCCATATTGGACTCATACTTCGAGTCAAGCTACGAGACCGCTCATGAGACCTTATCTTTGGTCTTTGAGGAGAGTGATGATGTGCCATCTTCGGTCTTCATCGACGGCTACGACCACGACATGATTGAGCATGGAGACATTTGCACCAACATCCCTCCGACAACGACATGTGACGAGATTCCCCAGTTGCCATGTGAGGAGAGCCACCACCACATGAGTGACATGAGTGACTCCACCACACGTGACATTGAGAGCATTTCCGATGAGAGGATGAGTGTGACCACCACTAGCCACACACTTGAGAGCATGCCACACATCCTATGTGAGGTTGAGAGCCATTTGAGTGACTCCACCAACCATATGAGTGAGAGCACCCGAGAGGGAGTGAGTGATCCACAACACTTAGTGAGTGAGGTAGTTGACACGGCATGTGAGACCACTTTGATTTCTAATGACTTAACCTCTACTCCTAGTGTGTTTTCTTCTTTGGTGCTAGGTCTCCTACATGGAGACACGCCTATCCTCGACGAGCCCATACATCCAATGGAGATGATGATGGCCATGGTGGACGATGCTACACCCCCCACATGGTTCCATCACGATGAAGATGACCACGACTTGGTCCTCGACACCTCACCTACAGCACATGGGCGATGCTCCAAAGGTAACATAGGTGATGGTGCTTCTCTTGTCCCACTAATGGACTATTTTTCAAATGATTGCTTGCATGATGTTGACACACCTATACCCATGCTTCATGCTAGTGCCACTTCTTCATGTCATGACTTACCTATTTATGATAAATATGATGACGAGCATGTTGATTTTCCTAGTTGTGATGCTATGCTCCATAGGATATCATGTGAAAATTCTTTTGGTCACATCATGTTTGACAATCCATTAACCTTGTCATATGCTATGAGTGAGATATCCCATATTGCATCATTTCAATCTCAACATAGTGACTATGCATGCCCCATTCACATAAATCCCATTTGCACTTACGGCATAGATGACGAGATGATGGTCATTGGCTTTTGTTTTTCATGTGATGATATTGCTATGCTTCCTTTACATGATTTGCACAATTCATCTACTATGCCATGCCATGAAAATTATTGTGTATCGCATGATTACATCCCTTGTGTGCACCATATGCATTCCATGAATAACAATGCTATACATATTTCTTGTGATGCATTACACAATTTGAGTCTCCATTATGCTATACATAACAACAACCCTATCATTATGGATGACATGTTTTTATATCACGCATCTCATTTATTTGAGCTTTGGATATTTTGTGCTAACCAACACAAGCATGTGCGCATCATGATGGATGATGTGTACATCTACCACGCACACACAATTTTCCCTTTGTCTTTGTTTTGTGTAGGTACTCACGTATACTCGTCAACCTCTCAATCCCAAGAGTTGATGAAACGAGCTCTTGAGAGCATAGATGACTTGCGATCCCATGAACTACCCTTCCCACCGCTCTCTTCGCGCAACGACTACGCACATCTCTCTCACTTGGATCTCACTCGGCTATGGGCTATATACCGCTTCTCGCTTCTTGCTCATTTTACCGTGTTCACTTTGCATCCTATGCTTGCTTCTATGCCTTTGCCATGCAATTGTGACCCTTGCTTGCATCTACCCATGATTCACCATTATGCTACTCCTATGTGTATTTGCATGCTTGGCGGAGATCCTTGTTGCTATTGCCATGTTTATCATGTGCCTCATGCTATTGATGCTATTTTTCCCATATCCTCCTTCCATGCTTGTGCTATGTCATGTGAATTATTCGTGCACACTATTTGCACCCATGACATGCTTGCCATGATTCCTTCTAGTATGTTGCATCCTCGCACTACTAGCTTGCTTGACTTGATCACCATGATTGCTTGCTTTATTGCATCACCCATCTTCAACTCTTGATCGCTTTCTTGGGTTGATGACATATATGCTCGTGCCTCTCACATGATACTTCTTGTTCATTGTCACTTGCCTCCAATTGTTGCATATGTGCTTATTGATCTTGGAGACTTGGACACCTTACTTGTGATGCATGCTTGTTTGGTTGAGCCTATTGTATTTGGTTGTTCTCGCATCATATGCCTCCATACTATGAAATGCTCCCTTGTCCTTTCTTATGATGCGCATGATGCATACACTTGTTGGATATCTCACCATTCGAATGATAGGTGTTGCATTTGCACTAACCTCATTTGTTTTTCCGAGTGTTTGTCATGTTCTTTCATTTTGAAGGATTCACAAGGTGGCAACATCATGAAACACCTTGGTCATGTGAAGGCGTACGTGATGCACAACACCAACATTTTCGACATCATCATAAAGGTGAACTCATTCCCTTTGAGCCATCCTCAATTACGCATATTGGATGGGTCACTCTTTCATTGTTGTCTCCTTCTTGTTGTCTACATGTTACATCTCGCGAACGGAGGAGCGACATTGAAGATTGGCTCTATGGACCTTCACATTGAGGAGTGCTCGGACTTATTGAAACCACGTTCGAACCTCCACTCATGCCACGACATCGAGCATTGGTACACCAACACCTCCATATTTGTTGATTGTGCTCATACATGTCATGCTCATTGGACATCTCACACACATGACAAATTTGCATCTTATGCATGGATTGACTCATATTATGATTGCCTTGTTGCATCTTGTATTCCCATGTCACCCATGATATATGAGCTTGTGCATTTCCTTAGCAAATTTGTTGTGATCTTTCTTGATGGCATATTCATACATCATGATCATATTGCCCATCATTAATTGCATGATCACATACTCATCTTGAGCATCCATTGCCTTATTCATGCTATTGATAAACCGTCCCTCTATGACATCATTTTGCACCGTGGTTGCATTGATCATATTCACAACACCTTTGTGTGTGCAATGAATGCTTTTGCTCCCATGAATGCTTTGCATACCATTCCATCTCTTGTGGATGAGCTTCATGCACCTTGTCATGCTCAATCTTGTTGCACGGACTCATTCTTACATGATGGACACTTTATGTGCTCTAACCATTGTATTTCCGAGTGTCGTTTGTGTTTGCTCTTTTTGCATGTATACCACTCCGGCGACACCTTGGAGTACTTGGATTGTGCAACGTCTTCCACTCCATCCAACTACAAGTCCGTCCACGACAACAGTTCCCATGGTGATGAAGTTTTCGATCCGAGGCCGGATCTTTCCCAAGGGAGGGGAGATGATGCGGAGCATCCTATGATCATCCCCATGTACACTACGACTTCTCCCCAAGCCCCTTGTGCCCACATGTTGAGACCTCAAGCATACGCCATTGGACACAAGGTGAACTCGCTCCTTTCCGAATCTTCCCTTTCCGCATGTAATACGTGGATGCTACCTCAAGCGCGGACCTTATGCATACTCAGGTCCATCCGAGGAGACCATGGAGAGCCTAAGGACCAAGGCCAAGTGTGCGCGGGAGCAAGGGAAGGAGAGCCAGCTGCTACAGCCCGAGCGGTACTACCGCCCACACCAAGTGGTACTACCGCTGAAGGCCCACAAGCGGTGCAACCGCTCGATCACCGCCCAACAACCGGCCAAGCTTCTGTGATCGAGCGGTGCAAGGCCGGTGCAGCACCGGTTTATCCCCGCAATAGCCACCTGACCAGTACAACTGCCCCAAGCCCCGGTACAACCACTGAGCACATTCGGAAGCACCTCCAGGAACCCGTACCTGAGCGTCCAGCGGTACAACCGCCCCCAGGACCGGTACTACCGCCCTGTCTGTGCATAGTGAAAGGGGTTTCACCGGATCCCCCTTGGACTATATATACTTGTCCCTTAGCTCCGTACTAGGGTTAGCGTTGGTTTAGATCATTTGAGAGATAGATCTACGCTCATCCATATCGGATCTCCTCCGTGCGAGAGACCACGGCCTCTTCGGAGAAGATCCCTTTGGATTCAAGCCCCCTTTCTAAGGGAAGATCCCCCCATGGATTCAAGACCTCCTCACGGAGAAGACCGGCTACCCTTTGTTGCCCATGGATCGTGTATCTTCTCTTATGTATTCGAGGATCTAGCACATGTGTGACTTATTCTTGTTGGTCTAGTGTTTCTCTTGTGTTCCCCTTGTGTTTTCCCTCTCTTTCCACCTCGTGTTCTTCGTGTTCTTCGCGGGATTCCGCTCCTATCGTGAAAGATTGGGCCACTAGGGTTCTACCCTACATCATCACCCCCATTTGGCTGTCGGTTTGAGGATGGTATGTCGTGGAAAAGAGTAGCTTGATTCCAAGCTTGGCGCATAGGGCCTTCCAAAAGTAGCTAAGGAACTTGACGTCGCGGTCCGAGACAATTGTCTTTGGCACACCATGGAGACGCAATATTTCCCATGAGACTGAGCTTTGGACTTAGCTTTGCGACATGTAGAACACCGGTTGGTGAAACGATTGACATCCTGAAACATCTTAGGCCAAAAGTAGCTTTTCGAGAGCGCGGCGAACGTCTTGTCGCGTCCGAAATGTCCCATTAAGCCTCCTCCATGAGATTCCTGCAAAAGCAACAAACGAAGATGATAGAGGCAAAGGTGTCCCGTCTTTCGATGAGATGATGGATATCGCTTTGGTGGCAGTCGACTTTGACGATCCGACTACGAACGTGCGAGGACGTCGCGCCTTAGCAATCGCTAAACCAACTCCGAGAGGTTATTGACCACGCCGGAGCACGATCAACCTGACCACGAGGGTCTGTTTCCTGCGAGCAAACGAAGAACAAGCAAGAAACTGAGATTGCAATCTGGATATTGCGAATATAAGATGAAAGCTTTATTGATCAAGGTGGGGTTCTGTGACGCCTTTGTCTGGTCGTTGAACACAAATGAAGTATGCGAAGTTGCAGCTATGGCGAACTTTTAATCTAAACAAAACCCAAAGTCTAAACGGTGCCCTAAGGGCTGTATATATGGAGGAAGAGAGGGGGAATTTCGTGGCCCTTGGTGGAGGGGTCCGAAATCAACCCTATCTCTTGTTTCCCCACACATACGGACTCTAAAAATAGCCTATACTTATGTATTTCGAAATTACATGGGCCTGGTGATAGAGGCAAAGGTGTCCCGTCTTTCGATGAGATGATGGATATCGCTTTGGTGGAAGTCGACTTTGACGATCCGACTACGAACGTGCGAGGACGTCGCGCCTTAGCAATCGCTAAACCAACTCCGAGAGGTTATTGACATCGCCGGAGCACGATCAACCTGACCACGAGGGTCTGTTTCCTGCGAGCAAACGAAGAACAAGCAAGTGATAGAGGCAAAGGTGTCCCGTCTTTCGATGAGATGATGGATATCGCTTTGGTGGAAGTCGGCTTTGACGATCCGACTACGAACGTGCGAGGACGTCGCGCCTTAGCAATCGCTAAACCAACTCCGAGAGGTTATTGACCACGCCGGAGCACGATCAACCTGACCACGAGGGTCTGTTTCCTGCGAGCAAACGAAGAACAAGCAAGAAACTAAGATTGCAATCTGGATATTGCGAATATAAGATGAAAGCTTTATTGATCAAGGTGGGGTTCTGTGACGCCTTTGTCTGGTCGTTGAACACAAACGAAGTACGCGAAGTTGCAGCTATGGCGAACTTTTAATCTAAACAAAACCCAAAGTCTAAACGATGCCCTAAGGGCTGTATATATGGAGGAAGAGGGGGGAATTTCGTGGCCCTTGGTGGAGGGGTCCGAAATCAACCCTATCTCTTGTTTCCCCACACATACGGACTCTAAAAATAGCCTATACTTATGTATTTCGAAATTACATGGGCCTGGCCCAATAATAAGGTGACGCAGCACCTAAAATAGCCTCGAGACGAAATTTATGAAGTGGCATCTTGTATATTTCGTCCAAGGCTTCATGCACCCATTATGGTGGCTTCAAAGTCCTGAAATCATCACTTGTAACTCCGTTCTTGTTCCCCTTGCGCATGCCATCATCTCCATGCTTGTTCTTGCTCCAATGTTCATCCTTCTCCAAGCTAGGCCCTTCATTTGTAAGCAAAACAAATGTATCCAATTTAGGCAGCATCATATTTGACGAGGACATGACTTGATAGAGGCAAAGGTGTCCCGTCTTTCGATGAGATGATGGATATCGCTTTGGTGGAAGTCGACATTGACGATCCGACTTCGAACGTGCGAGGACGTCGCGCCTTAGCAATCGCTAAACCAACTCCAAGAGGTTATTGACCACGCCGGAGCACGATCAACCTGACCACGAGGGTCTGTTTCCTGCGAGCAAACGAAGAACAAGCAAGAAACTGAGATTGCAATCTGGATATTGCGAATATAAGATGAAAGCTTTATTGATCAAGGTGGGGTTCTGTGACGCCTTTGTCTGGTCGTTGAACACAAACGAAGTACGCGAAGTTGCAGCTATGGCGAACTTTTAATCTAAACAAAACCCAAAGTCTAAACGATGCCCTAAGGGCTGTATATATGGAGGAAGAGGGGGGAATTTCGTGGCCCTTGGTGGAGGGGTCCGAAATCAACCCTATCTCTTGTTTTCCCACACATACGGACTCTAAAAATAGCCTATACTTATGTATTTCGAAATTACATGGGCCTGGCCCAATAATAAGGTGACGCAGCACCTAAAATAGCCTCGGGACGAAATTTATGAAGTGGCATCTTGTATATTTCGTCCAAGGCTTCATGCACCCATTATGGTGGCTTCAAAGTCCTGAAATCATCACTTGTAACTCCGTTCTTGTTCCCCTTGCGCATGCCATCATCTCCATGCTTGTTCTTGCTCCAATGTTCATCCTTCTCCAAGCTAGGCCCTTCATTTGTAAGCAAAACAAATGTATCCAATTTAGGCAGCATCATATTTGACAAGGACATGACTTGATAGAGGCAAAGGTGTCCCGTCTTTCGATGAGATGATGGATATCGCTTTGGTGGAAGTCGACTTTGACGATCCGACTTCGAACGTGCGAGGACGTCGCGCCTTAGCAATCGCTAAACCAACTCCGAGAGGTTATTGACCACGCCGGAGCACGATCAACCTGACCACGAGGGTCTGTTTCCTGCGAGCAAACGAAGAACAAGCAAGAAACTGAGATTGCAATCTGGATATTGCGAATATAAGATGAAAGCTTTATTGATCAAGGTGGGGTTCTGTGACGCCTTTGTCTGGTCGTTGAACACAAACGAAGTACGCGAAGTTGCAGCTATGGCGAACTTTTAATCTAAACAAAACCCAAAGTCTAAACGATGCCCTAAGGGCTGTATATATGGAGGAAGAGGGGGGGAATTTCGTGGCCCTTGGTGGAGGGGTCCGAAATCAACCCTATCTCTTGTTTCCCCACACATACGGACTCTAAAAATAGCCTATACTTATGTATTTCGAAATTACATGGGCCTGGCCCAATAATAAGGTGACGCAGCACCTAAAATAGCCTCGGGACGAAATTTATGAAGTGGCATCTTGTATATTTCGTCCAAGGCTTCATGCACCCATTATGGTGGCTTCAAAGTCCTGAAATCATCACTTGTAACTCCGTTCGTGTTCCCCTTGCGCATGCCATCATCTTCATGCTTGTTCTTGCTCCAATGTTCATCCTTCTCCAAGCTAGGCCCTTCATTTGTAAGCAAAACAAATGTATCCAATTTAGGCAGCATCATATTCTCATGAACATTAGAATCATTACCAAGAAACGAAAGTAGCTGGTAATTTAGTTGGCGTGCACGAGCTCTAGTAATTGGTCCAGTATGTATAGCAGCAGGGGTTGTGGGTGTAACAATTGTATTGATGTCCTCATCACCTGGCCCAATAAAAAGGTGACGCAGCACCTATAATAGCCTCGGGACGAAATTTATGAAGTGGCATCTTGTGTATTTCGTCCAAGGCTTCATGCACTCATTATGGTGGCTTCAAAGTCCTGAAATCATCACTTATAACTCCGTTCTTGTTCCCCTTGCGCATGGCATCATCTCCATGCTTGTTCTTGCTCCAATGTTCATCCTTCTCCAAGCTAGGCCCTTCATTTGTAAGCAAAACAAATGTATCCAATTTAGGCAGCATCATATTCTCATGAACATTAGAATCATTATCAAGAAACGAAAGTACCTGATAATTTAATTGGCGTGCGCGAGCTCTAGTAATTGGTCCCGTATATGTAGCAGTAGGGGCTGTGGGTGTAACAATGCTATTGATGTCCTCATCATCCTCCCCTTCTTGAAATGAAGTCGTCCTCGACGGAAACTCATCTTCCTCACCCAAATAAGGCTTCAAATCTGCAATGTTAAAAGTGGGACTAACCCCAAAATCTGCAGGCAGCTCAAGTTTATATGCATTATCATTTATTTTCTCTAACACCTTAAAGGGACCATCAGCACGTGGCATTAGCTTTGACTTGCGCAAATCAGGAAATCTATCCTTACGCAAATGTAACCAAACAAGATCTCCAGGTGCAAACACAACATGTTTTCTACCCTTATCTCCAGCAAGTTTATATTTAGCATTCATACGCTCAATGTTTTCCTTAGTTAACTCATGCATTTTTAAAATCAATTCAGCACGTTGTTTAGCATCAAAATTAACCTTCTCCGAAGATGGAAGAGGCAACAAATCAATTGGTGCACGAGGTAGGAAACCATACACAACTTCAAAAGGGCACATCTTAGTAGTAGAATGCAATGAACGATTATAAGCAAATTCAATATGAGGCAAGCATTCCTCCCACATTTCCTTATTATTCTTCAAAACAGCCCTAAGCATAGTAGACAACGTTCTACTGACTACTTCAGTTTGTCCATCAGTTTGGGGGTGACAAGTAGTACTAAAAAGCAGTTTAGTCCCCAACTTAGCCCATAAACATCTCCAAAAGTGGCTAAGAAATTTAGTATCACGATCTGAAACAATAGTATTTGGCACACCATGCAAGCGAATAATTTCACGAAAGAACAAATCAGCAACATTAACAGCATCATCGCTTTTATGACATGGTATAAAGTGTGCCATTTTCAAGAATCTATCCACGACAACAAATATGCTATCCCTCCCCTTCTTTGTTCGAGGTAAACCTAAAACAAAGTCCATAGATATATCCTCCCAAGGAACACTAGGTACAGGCAAAGGCATATATAAACCATGAGGATTGAGTCGTGACTTAGCTTTTTGACATGTAGTGCAGCGAGCAATAAAACGCTCAACATCCCGTCTCATCTTTGGCCAAAAGAAATGTGTAGCAAGTACGTCCTCCGTCTTCTTCACGCCAAAGTGTCCCATTAATCCTCCTCCATGCGCCTCCTGCAACAACAAAAGACGAACGGAGCTAGCTGGAATGCATAGCTTGTTAGCACGAAAAACAAATCCATCGTTAACGACGAACTTGTTCCACATTCTTCCTTCTTTACAATTCTGCATTACATCTTTAAAATCAGCATCATGCACATATTGATCTTTGATGGTCTCCAAACCAAATATTTTGAAGTCAAGTTGTGAAAGCATAGTATAGCGGCGAGACAATGCATCAGCAATAACATTTTCTTTTCCCTTCTTGTGTTTAATGACATAAGGAAAAGTCTCAATGAATTCAACCCATTTAGCATGTCTATGATTCAGTTTAGCTTGACTTTTAATATGTTTCAAAGATTCATGATCAGAATGTATAACAAATTCTTTGGGCCATAAATAACGTTGCCATGGTTCTAAAGTCCGAACAAGAGCATATAATTCTTTATCATAAGTAGAATAATTCAGACTAGGCCCACTCAATTTTTCAGAAAAGTATGCAACAGGTTTGCCATCTTGTAATAACACACCGCCTAATCCAATTCCACTAGCATCACATTCAAGCTCAAAAGTCTTACTAAAATCAGGAAGTTGGAGTAAAGGCGCATGTGTCAACTTATCTTTCAATACCGAGAAGGCTTCTTCCTGTGCGGTACCCCAAAGAAAAGGCACATCTTTCTTTGTAAGCTCATTGAGAGGTGCAACAATGGTGCTGAAATCTCTCACAAAACGCCTATAGAATCCAGCGAGGCCAAGAAAACTCCTCACTTGTGTGACCGTTTTGGGCTGCGGCCAACTCTCAATAGCTTCAATCTTGGCTTTATCAACTTCAATTCCCTGTGGAGTAACAACATAGCCAAGAAAAGATACTCGGTCGGTGCAAAAGGTGCACTTCCCAAGGTTACCAAACAAACGTGCATCACGTAGAGCAATAAAAACAGCACGTAAATGTTCCAAATGTTCTTCCAAAGATCTGCTATAAATCAATATGTCATCAAAGTAAACTACCACAAATCGTCCAGTGAAAGCACGTAAAACTTTGTTCATTAATCTCATGAAAGTACTAGGTGACTTAGTTAACCCAAAAGGCATGACTAACCACTCATATAATCCAAACTTAGTTTTGAATGTTGTTTTCCATTCATCTCCCAATTTCATATGAATTTCATGGGGTCCACTACGCAAATCAACTTTGGAGAATATTGTAGAGCCACTCAATTCATCAAGCATATCATCTAGCCTAGGAATAGGATGACGATAACGAATAGTAATATTATTAATGCCTCTACAATCAAGACACATACGTGATGTACCATCCTTTTTCGGCACTAGAATAATAGGAACAACACAAGGACTAAGGGATTCGCGTATATAACCTTTGTCGAGAAGCTCTTGTACTTGACGCATAATCTCCTTCGTCTCCTCTGGATTGGTACGGTATGGTGCACGGTTTGGCAGTGAAGCACCGGGAATTAAGTCAATCTAATGCTCAATCCCTCGAATAGGCGGTAATCCCGGTGGCACGTCTTGTGGAAAGACGTCAGCGAACTCCTGCAAAATGTTAGTGACAGCAGGAGGCAAAGAGGAAGGCACGTCCTCGAATGAAAATAATGCCTCTTTGCACACAAAAGCATAGCAAACAGATTTGCTGAAATCTAGCTTATCAATATCAGATTTGGTGGCAAATAAACATGCACTTTTCAATTTAATTTCAGAAGCAACACTAGATGGTTTATTATTAGGCTTCATTTGTTGCTCAAATTCTTTTGCCACAATCTGATTTTCACTCTTATTCGTCTCCTATTTTGCTTTATTAGCTCTATTAATATCATCTTTCAAAATGGAATCAGGAGTCATAGGAAGCAAAGTAATATTTTTATCCTTATGAACAAGAGTATAGTGATTGTTTCTACCATGGTGTACAGAATTTTTATCAAATTGCCATGGTCTACCAAGTAATAAGGAACATGCTTGCATAGGTACCACATCACAATCAACATAATCAGCATATGTAGAGATACTAAAATGCACACGAACAGTACGTGTTACCTTAACCTTGCCGCTGTTGTTGAACCATTGGATGTAGTAAGGATGTGGATGTGGCCTTGTGGTGAGAGAAAGCTTCTCCACCATCTCCATGCTAGCCAAGTTGTTGCAACTACCTCCGTCTATGATGACGCGCACAGAACGTTCCTTCACAACTCCCTTGGTATGGAACAAATTGTGCCTCTGATTTTGCTCAGCTTGTGTGATCTGCACACTCAAAACATGTTGAGCAACTAAACATTCATACCTGTTAGCATCTTCAGGAGCCATGTATTGCGTCTCATGATCAGAATCATCTCCACCATGTTCTTCACGTGTAATAAGAGCCAAAGTCTCCTCATCATAGTCACTAGCGGACTCATATCCACCATCCGCGGTAGCAATCATCACACGCGGAGATTTGCATTCTCTCGCATAATGACCTCCTCCCTTACAACGACGACAAATAATATCACTTGTGTGCCCTGTTGATGCCATGGAAGAAGAAGAACTCTGTGCAAGCCCAGCAGGTGCGCTCTTGGCAGATAATGGTGGTTGTGCCTGTTTTCTTGTATCACGACTGGAGGAGGCACGTGACTGAGGTGCTGGTGCAATTGAAGTAGAAGATGCACGTGGTGTCCATGATGAAGGTCGGCCTACAGAAAAGTTAGTTCGCCCCAATGCTTGTCGATCCTGCACTTCACGTTCAGCTTTACAAGCAAGATGGAATAAACGAGTGATATTAGTGTACTCCTTATAGTCTAGAATGGTCTGAATCTCTCTATTTAATCCACCCAGAAAACGTGCAAGCATAGCTTCATTCTCCTCAACAATACCACATCTAATCATGCCAGTTTGTAATTCCTGATAATATTCTTCTACAGAATTTTTCCCTTGTCTTAAACGCTGCAATTTTTGAAGCAATTCACGTTGATAATATGGTGGAACCCAACGCGTACGCATAGCAGTTTTCAAAGCAGCCCAAGTAGTTGGAATAGGATATAATCTACAATGTTCAGACCACCATACACATGCAAAACTAGTGAAAGCACAAACAGCAGCAGCAACTCGTCTCTCCTCAGGATATTGTAAACATGTAAATCGTTGTTCAGTTTCTAACTCCCAAGTAAGATATATATCAGGAACATATCTACCCTCAAATGGTGGAATATTCAATTTCAGTTTAGGAATATGGACATCATCTCGTACCTGAGGTGGTGGTGCAGGCCTACCATTACGAATATATACCTGAGGTCGACCTGCTGGTGGTGGTACAGGTGGCTGCACGTAGTGCTGATTTTGATCAACCTCATCCTCATAATCTCCCACATAATCATCATCCTCCGCATCAGCAGCAGGAGCCACAGAAGTATCAACAGCAGCACCAACAGTTTGGCCAAACGCAAGAGGAACACGGCTTGCTCGGCGGAGGTCTGTTTCGCGACGTGGAGGTAGTCGTTGTTGTTGTTGTTGGAGAGGTGCGTTAGGTGCAGCGGGTTGATAGAGGCGGGGGTGTCCCAATCTTTCGATGAGATGATAACTATCGATTTCGTGGAGACGACTTTGACGATTCGACTACAAACGTGCACGACCTTGCGCCTTAGCAATCGCTAAACCAACTCCGAGAGGTTATTGACCACGCCAGAGCACAATCAACCTGACCACGAAGGTCTATTCCTGCAAGCAATCGAAGAACAAGCAAGAATATGATAAAGCAATCTGAATATTGCGAATATAGATGAAGTAGATAAAGGTGGGGATCCGTAAACGGTCTTGGTCTAGTCGTTGGACACAAACAAAGTACACGAAGTTGCAATGGCTAACTTTTAACTAAACAAATCCCAAAGTCTAAACGATGCCCTAAGGGCTGTATATATGGAGGAAGAGGGGGGGGGGGAATTTCGTGGCCCTTGGTGGAGGGGTCCGAAATCAACCCTATCTCTTGTTTCCCCACACATACGGACTCTAAAAATAGCCTATACTTATGTATTTCGAAATTACATGGGCCTGGCCCAATAATAAGGTGACGCAGCACCTAAAATAGCCTCGGGATGAAATTTATGAAGTGGCATCTTGTATATTTCGTCCAAGGCTTCATGCACCCATTATGGTGGCTTCAAAGTCCTGAAATCATCACTTGTAACTCCGTTCTTGTTCCCCTTGCGCATGCCATCATCTCCATGCTTGTTCTTGCTCCAATGTTCATCCTTCTCCAAGCTAGGCCCTTCATTTGTAAGCAAAACAAATGTATCCAATTTAGGCAGCATCATATTCTCATGAACATTAGAATCATTACCAAGAAACAAAAGTACCTGGTAATTTAGTTGGCGTGCACGAGCTCTAGTAATTGGTCCAGTATGTATAGCAACAGGGGCTGTGGGTGTAACAATTGTATTGATGTCCTCATCATCCTCCCCTTCTTGAAATGAAGTCGTCCTCGACGGAAGTTCATCTTCCTCACCCAAATAAGGCTTCAAATCTGCAATGTTAAAAGTGGGACTAACCCCAAAATCTGCAGGCAGCTCAAGTTTATATGCATTATCATTTATTTTCTCTAACACCTTAAAGGGACCATCAGCACGTGGCATTAACTTTGATTTGCGCAAATCAGGAAATCTATCCTTACGCAAATGTAACCAAACAAGATCTCCAGGTGCAAACACAACATGTTTTCTACCCTTATCTCCAGCAAGTTTATATTTAGCATTCATGCGCTCAATGTTTTCCTTAGTTAACTCATGCATTTTTAAAATCAATTCAGCACGTTGTTTAGCATCAAAATTAACCTTCTACGAAGATGGAAAAGGCAACAAATCAATAGGTGCACGAGGTAGGAAACCATACACAACTTCAAAAGGGCACATCTTAGTAGTAGAATGCAATGAACGATTATAAGCAAATTCAATATGAGGCAAGCATTCCTCCCACATTTTCTTATTATTCTTCAAAACAGCCCTAAGCATAGTAGACAACGTTCTATTGACTACTTCAGTTTGTCCATCAGTTTGGGGGTGACAAGTAGTACTAAAAAGCAGTTTAGTCCCCAACTTAGCCCATAAACATCTCCAAAAGTGGCTAAGAAATTTAGTATCACGATCTGAAACAATAGTATTTGGCACACCATGCAAGCGAATAATTTCACGAAAGAACAAATCAGCAACATTAACAGCATCATCGCTTTTATGACATGGTATAAAGTGTGCCATTTTCGAGAATCTATCCACGACAACAAATATGCTATCCCTCCCCTTCTTTGTTCGAGGTAAACCTAAAACAAAGTCCATAGATATATCCTCCCAAGGAACACTAGGTACAGGCAAAGGCATATATAAACCATGAGGATTGAGTCGTGACTTAGCTTTTTGACATGTAGTGCAGCGAGCAATAAAACGCTCAACACCCCGTCTCATCTTTGGCCAAAAGAAATGTGTAGCAAGTACGTCCTCCGTCTTCTTCACGCCAAAGTGTCCCATTAATCCTCCTCCATGCGCCTCCTGCAACAACAAAAGACGAACGGAGCTAGCTGGAATGCATAGCTTGTTAGCACGAAACACAAATCCATCGTTAACAACAAACTTGTTCCACATTCTTCCTTCTTTACAATTCTGCATTACATCTTTAAAATCAGCATCATGCACATATTGATCTTTGATGGTCTCCAAACCAAATATTTTGAAGTCAAGTTGTGAAAGCATAGTATAGCGACGAGACAATGCATCAGCAATAACATTTTCTTTTCCCTTCTTGTGTTTAATGACATAAGGGAAAGTCTCAATGAATTCAACCCATTTAGCATGTCTACGATTCTGTTTAGCTTGACTTTTAATATGTTTCAAAGATTCATGATCAGAATGTATAACAAATTCTTTGGGCCATAAATAATGTTGCCATGTTTCTAAAGTCCGAACAAGAGCATATAATTCTTTATCATAAGTAGAATAATTCAGACTAGGCCCACTCAATTTTTCAGAAAAGTATGCAACAGGTTTGCCATCTTGTAATAACACACCTCCTAATCCAATTCCACTAGCATCACATTCAAGCTCAAAAGTCTTATTAAAATCAGGAAGTTGGAGTAAAGGAGCATGTGTCAACTTATCTTTCAATACCGTGAAGGCTTCTTCCTGAGCGGTACCCCAAACAAAAGGCACATCCTTCTTTGTAAGCTCGTTGAGAGGTGCAGCAATGGTGCTGAAATCTCTCACAAAACGCCTATAGAATCCAGCGAGGCCAAGAAAACTCCTCACTTGTGTGACCGTTTTGGGCTGCGGCCAACTCTCAATAGCTTCAATCTTGGCTTTGTCAACTTCAATTCCCTGTGGAGTAACAACATAGCCAAGAAAAGATACTCGGTCGGTGCAAAAGGTGCACTTCCCAAGGTTACCAAACAAACGTGCATCACGTAGAGCAATAAAAATAGCACGTAAATGTTCCAAATGTTCTTCCAAAGATCTGCTATAAATCAGTATATCATCAAAATAGACTACCACAAATCGTCCAATGAAAGCACGTAAAACTTCGTTCATTAATCTCATGAAAGTACTAGGCGCATTAGTTAACCCAAAAGGCATGACTAACCACTCATATAATCCAAACTTAGTTTTAAATGCTGTTTTCCATTCATCTCCCAATTTCATACGAATTTGATGGTATCCACTACGCAAATCAACCTTGGAGAATATTGTAGAGCCACTCAATTCATCAAGCATATCATCTAGCCTAGGAATAGGATGACGATAACGAATAGTAATATTATTAATGCCTCTACAATCAACACACATACGTGATGTACCATCCTTTTTCGGCACTAGAATAATAGGAACAGCACAAGGACTAAGGGATTCGCGTATATAACCTTTGTCGAGAAGCTCTTGTACTTGACGCATAATCTCCTTCGTCTCCTCTGGATTGGTACGGTATTGATAGAGGCGAGGGTCCCGATCTTTCAATGAGATGATAACTATCGATTTGGTGGAGACGACTTTGACGATCCGACTACAAACGTGCACGACGTTGCGCCTTAGCAATCGCTAAACCAACTCCGAGAGGTTATTGACCACGCCGAAGCACAATCAACCTGACCACGAAGGTCTATTCCTGCAAGCAATCGAAGAACAAGCAAGAATATGATAAAGCAATCTGAATATTGCGAATATAGATGAAGTATTGATAAAGGTGGGGATCCGTAAGCGGTCTTGGTCTGGTCGTTGGACACAAACAAAGTACACGAAGTTGCAATGGCTAACTTTTAACTAAACAAATCCCAAAGTCTAAACGATGCCCTAAGGGCTGTATATATGGAGGAAGAGGGGGGAATTTCGTGGCCCTTGGTGGAGGGGTCCGAAATCAACCCTATCTCTTGTTTCCCCACACATACGGACTCTAAAAATAGCCCATACTTATGTATTTCGAAATTACATGGGCCTGGCCCAATAATAAGGTGACGCAGCACCTAAAATAGCCTCGGGACGAAATTTATGAAGTGGCATCTTGTATATTTCGTCCAAGGCTTCATGCACCCATTATGGTGGCTTCAAAGTCCTGAAATCATCACTTGTAACTCCGTTCTTGTTCCCCTTGCGCATGCCATCATCTCCATGCTTGTTCTTGCTCCAATGTTCATCCTTCTCCAAGCTAGGCCCTTCATTTGTAAGCAAAACAAATGTATCCAATTTAGGCAGCATCATATTCTCATGAACATTAGAATCATTACCAAGAAACGAAAGTACCTGGTAACTTAGTTGGCGTGCACGAGCTCTAGTAATTGGTCCAGTATGTATAGCAGCAGGGGCTGTGGGTGTAACAATTGTATTGATGTCCTCATCATCCTCCCCTTCTTGAAATGAAGTCGTCCTCGACGGAAGTTCATCTTCCTCACCCAAATAAGGCTTCAAATCTGCAATGTTAAAAGTGGGACTAACCCCAAAATCTGCAGGCAGCTCAAGTTTATATGCATTATCATTTATTTTTTCTAACACCTTAAACGGACCATCAGCACGTGGCATTAACTTTGATTTGCGCAAATCAGGAAATCTATCCTTACGCAAATGTAACCAAACAAGATCTCCAGGTGCAAACACAACATGTTTTCTACCCTTATCTCCAGCAAGTTTATATTTAGCATTCATGTGCTCAATGTTTTCCTTAGTTAACTCATGCATTTTTAAAATCAATTCAGCACGTTGTTTAGCATCAAAATTAACCTTCTCCGAAGATGGAAGAGGCAACAAATCAATAGGTGCACGAGGTAGGAAACCATACACAACTTCAAAAGGGCACATCTTAGTAGTAGAATGCAATGAACGATTATAAGCAAATTCAATATGAGGCAAGCATTCCTCCCACATTTTCTTATTATTCTTCAAAACAGCCCTAAGCATAGTAGACAACGTTCTATTGACTACTTCAGTTTGTCCATCAGTTTGGGGGTGACAAGTAGTACTAAAAAGCAGTTTAGTCCCCAACTTAGCCCATAAACATCTCCAAAAATGGCTAAGAAATTTAGTATCATGATCTGAAACAATAGTATTTGGCACACCATGCAAGCGAATAATTTCACGAAAGAACAAATCAGCAACATTAACAGCATCATCGCTTTTATGACATGGTATAAAGTGTGCCATTTTCTAAAGTCCGAACAAGAGCATATAATTCTTTATCATAAGTAGAATAATTCAGACTAGGCCCACTCAATTTTTCAGAAAAGTATGCAACAGGTTTGCCATCTTGTAATAACACACCTCCTAATCCAATTCCACTAGCATCACATTCAAGCTCAAAAGTCTTATTAAAATCAGGAAGTTGGAGTAAAGGAGCATGTGTCAACTTATCTTTCAATACCGTGAAGGCTTCTTCCTGTGCGGTACCCCAAACAAAAGGCACATCCTTCTTTGTAAGCTCGTTGAGAGGTGCAGCAATGGTGCTGAAATCTCTCACAAAACGCCTATAGAATCCAGCGAGGCCAAGAAAACTCCTCACTTGTGTGACCGTTTTGGGCTGCGGCCAACTCTCAATAGCTTCAATCTTGGCTTTGTCAACTTCAATTCCCTGTGGAGTAACAACATAGCCAAGAAAAGATACTCGGTCGGTGCAAAAGGTGCACTTCCCAAGGTTACCAAACAAACGTGCATCACGTAGAGCAATAAAAACAACACGTAAATGTTCCAAATGTTCTTCCAAAGATCTGCTATAAATCAATATGTCATCAAAGTAAACTACCACACATCATCCAATGAAAGCACGTAAAACTTCGTTCATTAATCTCATGAAAGTACTAGGTGCATTAGTTAACCCAAAAGGCATGACTAACCACTCATATAATCCAAACTTAGTTTTAAATGCTGTTTTCCATTCATCTCCCAATTTCATACGAATTTGATGGTAGCCACTACGCAAATCAACTTTGGAGAATATTGTAGAGCCACTCAATTCATCAAGCATATCATCTAGCCTAGGAATAGGATGACGATAACGAATAGTAATATTATTAATGCCTCTACAATCAACACACATACGTGATGTACCATCCTTTTTCGGCACTAGAATAATAGGAACAGCACAAGGACTAAGGGATTCGCGTATATAACCTTTGTCGAGAAGCTCTTGTACTTGACGCATAATCTCCTTCGTCTCCTCTGGATTAGTACGGTATGGTGCACGGTTTGGCAGTGAGGCACCAGGAATTAAGTCAATCTGATGCTCAATCCCTCGAATAGGCAGTAATCCCGGTGGCACGTCTTGTGGAAAAACGTCAGCGAACTCCTGCAAAATGTTAGTAACAGCAGGAGGCAAAGAGGAAGGCACGTCCTCGAATGAAAATAATGCCTCTGTGCACACAAAAGCATAGCAAACAGATTTGCTGAAATCTAGCTCATCAATATCAGATTTGGTGGCAAATAAACATGCACTTTTCAATTTAATTTCAGAAGCAACACTAGATGGTTTATTATTAGGCTTCATTTGTTGCTCAAATTCTTTTGCCACAATCTGATTTTCACTCTTATTCTTCTCCTGTTGTGCTTTATTAGCTCTATTAATATCATCTTTCAAAATGGAATCAGGAGTCATAGGAAGCAAAGTAATATTTTTATCCTTATGAACAAGAGTATAGTGATTGTTTCTACCATGGTGTACAGAATTTTTATCAAATTGCCATGGTCTACCAAGTAATAAGGAACATGCTTGCATAGGTACCACATCCACATCCTTACTACATCCAATGGTCAACGACGTTGTGCCTTAGCAATCGCTAAACCAACTCCGAGAGGTTATTGACCACGCCGGAGCACGATCAACCTGACCACGAAGGTCTATTCCTGCAAGCAATCGAAGAACAAGCAAGAATATGATAAAGCAATCTGAATATTGCGAATATAGATGAAGTATTGATAATGGTGGGGATCCGAAAAGTGGTCTTGGTCTGGTCGTTGGACACAAACGAAGCACAAGAAGTTGCAATGGCTATCTTTGAACTAAACAAATCCCGAAGTCTAAACGATGCCCTAAGGGCTGTATATATGGAGGAAGAAGGGGGGGGGGGGAATTCGTGGCCCTTGGTGGAGGGGTCCGAAATCAACCCTATCTCTTGTTTCCCCACACATACGGACTCTAAAAATAGCCTATACTTATGTATTTCGAAATTACATGGGCCTGGCCCAATAATAAGGAGACGTAGCACCTATAATAGCCTCGGGACGAAATTTATGATGTGGCATCTTGTATATTTCGTCCAAGGCTTCATGCACCCATTATGGTGGCTTCAAAGTCCTGAAATCATCACTTGTAACTCCGTTCTTGTTTCCCTTGCGCATGCCATCATCTCCATGCTTGTTCTTGCTCCAATGTTCATCCTTCTCCAAGCTAGGCCCTTCATTTGTAAGCAAAACAAATGTATCCAATTTAGGCAGCATCATATTCTCATGAACATTAGAATCATTACCAAGAAACGAAAGTACCTGGTAACTTAGTTGGCGTGCACGAGCTCTAGTAATTGGTCCAGTATGTATAGCAGTAGGGGTTGTGGGTGTAACAATTGTATTGATGTCCTCATCACGGGTGGTGGTGGTGGAAGACGCGCGAGCAATTCATTAGTACAGTCTAGCCTAGGACCAGCACAGTACCGTCGTTGAGCGTTTATTCAACTTTGCATCTCTGAATTGATTATTGCTGACCCTTTTTGCTACCATACTATAAGCCTTCCCAGCTCCACATACATCTACGTCGTGTGTTTGACTCTCCCTGGTAATCGCTCTATCCAAGCTTTGAGAGTTTTTGACTACAACGGTTGCCGATCACCGCCTGCTGCTGGGTAAGAACTGGTAAGAATTTGAGATTTGCTTGACGGATTTGTGATACACCACCACCAGTTCTTAGTAGTCTGTAGGATCATATTCTTGTGTGTTTCTATTGCTGCTAACCATGCCAGGATCACAAGCCGACGAGATTGACTGGGAGAACTTATCGAACAAGGAGCTTCATGATAAGTTTCAGCAAATGATGACTGAACAGGTACAAGATGTGCTGAACAATTTTGAAGAGGCCATGGAGAAGATCACTGGCCTTGAGAAGACGTTCGAAACAAAGCTCGATAACAGATTTAATGAACTGCTTGCGCGTCTTCCACCACCGGCTGCACCTGTCGCACCTCTGCAACAACAACAACTACGCCCCCTTCCGAATCAGTATGGACGAGCACAGCGTGTTCCTATTGTGCTAGGACAAAATTCTGGTGCCGCTGTTACTGCTGTTGGTGTTTCTTTGGCTCCTGCTACTGCTCCTGCTGGTACCAAGGAGGATGATGAGTATGCGGGCGATTATGAGGATGAGGTTGATCAAAATCAGATCTACGAGCAGCCACCAGCACCACCACCAGCAGGTCGACCTCAGGTATATATTCGTAATGGTAGGCCTGCACCACCACCTCAGGTACGAGATGATGTCCATATTCCTAAACTGAAATTGAATATTCCACCATTTGAGGGTAGATATGTTCCTGATATATATCTTACTTGGGAGTTAGAAACTGAACAACGATTTACATGTTTACAATATCCTGAGGAGAGACGAGTTGCTGCTGCTGTTTGTGCTTTCACTAGTTTTGCATGTGTATGGTGGTCTGAACATTGTAGATTATATCCTATTCCAACTACTTGGGCTGCTTTGAAAACTGCTATGCGTACGCGTTGGGTTCCACCATATTATCAACGTGAATTGCTTCAAAAATTGCAGCGTTTAAGACAAGGAGAAAATTCTGTAGAAGAATATTATCAGGAATTACAAACTGGCATGATTCGATGTGGTATTGTTGAGGAGAATGAAGCTATGCTTGCACGTTTTCTGGGTGGATTAAATAGAGAGATTCAGACCATTCTAGACTATAAGGAGTATACTAATATCACTCGTTTATTCCATCTTGCTTGTAAAGCTGAACGTGAAGTGCAGGATCGACAAGCATTGGCGCGAACTAACTTTTCTGCAGGCCGACCTGCCTCATGGACGCCGCGTGCATCTTCTACTTCAACTGCACCAGCACCTCAATCAGGTGCCTCCTACAGTCGTGATACAAGAAAACAGGAACAACCACCATTATCTGCCAAGAGCGCACCTGCGGGGCCTGCACAACGTTCTTCTTCTTCCATGGCATCAACAGGGCACACAAGTGATATTATTTGTCGTCGTTGTAAGGGAGGAGGTCATTATGCGAGGGAATGCAAATCTCCGCGTGTGATGATTGCTACCGCGGATGGTGGATATGAGTCCGCTAGTGACTATGATGAGGAGACATTGGCTCTTATTACACGTGAAGAACATGGTGGAGATGATTCTGATCATGAGACGCAATACATGGCTCCTGAAGACGCTGACAGGTATGAATGTTTAGTTGCTCAACGTGTTTTGAGTGTGCAGGTCACACAAGCTGAGCAAACTCAGAGGCACAATTTGTTCCATACCAAGGGAGTTGTGAAGGAACATTCTGTGCGCGTCATAATAGACGGAGGGAGCTGCAACAACTTGGCTAGCATGGAGATGGTGGAGAAGCTTTCTCTCACCACAAGACCACATCCACATCCTTACTACATCCAATGGTTCAACAACAGCGGCAAGGTTAAGGTAACACGTACTGTTCGTGTGCATTTTAGTATCTCTACATATGCTGATTATGTTGATTGTGATGTGGTACCTATGCAAGCATGTTCCTTATTACTTGGTAGACCATGGCAATTTGATAAAAATTCTGTACACCATGGTAGAAACAATCACTATACTCTTGTTCATAAGGATAAAAATATTACTTTGCTTCCTATGACTCCTGATTCCATTTTGAAAGATGATATTAATAGAGCTAATAAAGCAAAACAGGAGAAGAATAAGAGTGAAAATCAGATTGTGGCAAAAGAATTTGAGCAACAAATGAAGCCTAATAATAAACCATCTAGTGTTGCTTCTGAAATTAAATTGAAAAGTGCATGTTTATTTGCCACCAAATCTGATATTGATGAGCTAGATTTCAGCAAATCTGTTTGCTATCCTTTTGTGTGCAAAGAGGCATTATTTTCATTCGAGGACGTGCCTTCCTCTTTGCCTCCTGCTGTCACTAACATTTTGCAGGAGTTCACTGACGTTTTTCCACAAGACGTGCCACCGGGATTACCGCCTATTCGAGGGATTGAGCATCAGATTGACTTAATTCCCGGTGCTTCACTGCCAAACCGTGCACCATACCGTACCAATCCAGAGGAGACGAAGGAGATTATGCGTCAAGTACAAGAGCTTCTCGACAAAGGTTATATACGCGAATCCCTTAGTCCTTGTGCTGTTCCTATTATTCTAGTGCCGAAAAAGGATGGTACATCACGTATGTGTGTTGATTGTAGAGGCATTAATAATATTACTATTCATTATCGTCATCCTATTCCTAGGCTAGATGATATGCTTGATGAATTGAGTGGCTCTACAATATTCTCCAAAGTTGATTTGCGTAGTGGATACCATCAAATCCGTATGAAACTGGGAGATGAATGGAAAACAACATTTAAAACTAAGTTTGGATTATCTGAGTGGTTAGTCATGCCTTTTGGGTTAACTAATGCACCTAGTACTTTCATGAGATTAATGAACGAAGTTTTACGTGCTTTCATTGGACGATTTGTGGTAGTTTACTTTGATGACATATTGATTTATAGCAGATCTTTGGAAGAACATTTGGAACATTTACGTGCTGTTTTTATTGCTCTACGTGATGCACGTTTGTTTGGTAACCTTGGGAAGTGCACCTTTTGCACCAACCGAGTATCTTTTCTTGGCTATGTTGTTACTCCACAGGGAATTGAAGTTGATAAAGCCAAGATTGACGCTATTGAGAGTTGGCCGCAGCCCAAAACGGTCACACAAGTGAGGAGTTTTCTTGGCCTCGCTGGATTCTATAGGCGTTTTGTGAGAGATTTCAGCACCATTGTTGCACCTCTCAATGAGCTTACAAAGAAAGATGTGCCTTTTCTGTGGGGTACCGCACAGGAAGAAGCCTTCATGGTATTGAAAGATAAGTTGACACATGCTCCTTTACTCCAACTTCCTGATTTTAATAAGACTTTTGAGCTTGAATGTGATGCTAGTGGAATTGGATTAGGAGGTGTGTTATTACAAGATGGCAAACCTGTTGCATACTTTTCTGAAAAATTGAGTGGGCCTAGTCTGAATTATTCTACTTATGATAAAGAATTATATGCTCTTGTTCGGACTTTAGAAACATGGCAACATTATTTATGGCCCAAAGAATTTGTTATACATTCTGATCATGAATCTTTGAAACATATTAAAAGTCAAGCTAAACTGAATCGTAGACATGCTAAATGGGTTGAATTCATTGAGACTTTCCCTTATGCCATTAAACACAAGAAGGGAAAAGAAAATGTTATTGCTGATGCATTGTCTCGTCGCTATACTATGCTTTCACAACTTGACTTCAAAATATTTGGTTTGGAGACCATCAAAGATCAATATGTGCATGATGCTGATTTTAAAGATGTAATGCAGAATTGTAAAGAAGGAAGAATGTGGAACAAGTTTGTTGTTAACGATGGATTTGTGTTTCGTGCTAACAAGCTATGCATTCCAGCTAGCTCCGTTCATCTTTTGTTGTTGCAGGAGGCGCATGGAGGAGGATTAATGGGACACTTTGGCGTGAAGAAGACGGAGGACGTACTTGCTACACATTTCTTTTGGCCAAAGATGAGACGGGATGTTGAGCGTTTTATTGCTCGCTACACTACATGTCAAAAAGCTAAGTCACGACTCAATCCTCATGGTTTATATATGCCTTTGCCTGTACCTAGTGTTCCTTGGGAGAATATGATAGAGGCGGAGGTGTCCCGTCTTTCGATGAGATGGTGGATTTCGCTTTGGTGGAAGTCGACTTTGACGATCCGACTACGAACGTGCGAGGACGTCGCGCCTTAGCAATCGCTAAACCAACTCCGAGAGGTTATTGACCACGCCGGAGCACGATCAACCTGACCACGAGGGTCTGTTTCCTGCGAGCAAACGAAGAACAAGCAAGAAACTAAGATTGCAATCTGGATATCGCGAATATAAGATGAAAGCTTTATTGATCAAGGTGGGGTTCTGTGACGCCTTTGTCTGGTCGTTGAACACAAACGAAGTACGTGAAGTTGCAGCTATGGCGAACTTTTAATCTAAACAAAACCCAAAGTCTAAACGATGCCCTAAGGGCTGTATATATGGAGGAAGAGGGGGGAATTTCGTGGCCCTTGGTGGAGGGGTCCGAAATCAACCCTATCTCTTGTTTCCCCACACATACGGACTCTAAAAATAGCCTATACTTATGTATTTCGAAATTACATGGGCCTGGCCCAATAATAAGGTGACGCAGCACCTAAAATAGCCTCGGGACGAAATTTATGAAGTGGCATCTTGTATATTTCGTCCAAGGCTTCATGCACCCATTATGGTGGCTTCAAAGTCCTGAAATCATCACTTGTAACTCCGTTCTTGTTTCCCTTGCGCATGCCATCATCTCCATGCTTGTTCTTGCTCCAATGTTCATCCTTCTCCAAGCTAAGCCCTTCATTTGTAAGCAAAATAAATGTATCCAATTTAGGCAGCATCATATTCTCATGAACATTAGAATCATTACCAAGAAACGAAAGTACCTGGTAATTTAGTTGGCGTGCACGAGCTCTAGTAATTGGTCCAGTATGTATAGCAGCAGGGGCTGTGGGTGTAACAATTGTATTGATGTCCTCATCATCCTCCCCTTCTTGAAATGAAGTCGTCCTCGACGGAAGTTCATCTTCCTCACCCAAATAAGGCTTCAAATCTGTAATGTTAAAAGTGGGACTAACCCCAAAATCTGCAGGCAGCTCAAGTTTATATGCATTATCATTTATTTTCTCTAACACCTTAAAGGGACCATCAGCACGTGGCATTAACTTTGATTTGCGCAAATCAGGAAATCTATCCTTACGCAAATGTAACCAAACAAGATCTCCAGGTGCAAACACAACATGTTTTCTACCCTTATCTCCAGCAAGTTTATATTTAGCATTCATGCGCTGAATGTTTTCCTTAGTTAACTCATGCATTTTTAAAATCAATTCAGCATGTTGTTTAGCATCAAAATTAACCTTCTCCGAAGATGGAAGAGGCAACAAATCAATAGGTGCATGAGGTAGGAAACCATACACAACTTCAAAAGGGCACATCTTAGTAGTAGAATGCAATGAACGATTATAAGCAAATTCAATATGAGGCAAGCATTCCTCCCACATTTTCTTATTATTCTTCAAAACAGCCCTAAGCATAGTAGACAACGTTCTATTGACTACTTCAGTTTGTCCATCAGTTTGGGGGTGACAAGTAGTACTAAAAAGCAGTTTAGTCCCCAACTTAGCCCATAAACATCTCCAAAAGTGGCTAAGAAATTTAGTATCACGATCTGAAACAATAGTATTTGGCACACCATGCAAGCGAATAATTTCACGAAAGAACAAATCAGCAACATTAACAGCATCATCGCTTTTATGACATGGTATAAAGTGTGCCATTTTCGAGAATCTATCCACGACAACAAATATGCTATCCTCCCCTTCTTTGTTCGAGGTAAACCTAAAACAAAGTCCATAGATATATCCTCCCAAGGAACACTAGGTACAGGCAAAGGCATATATAAACCATGAGGATTGAGTCGTGACTTAGCTTTTTGACATGTAGTGCATCGAGCAATAAAACGCTCAACATCCGTCTCATCTTTGGCCAAAAGAAATGTGTAGCAAGTACGTCCTCCGTCTTCTTCACGCCAAAGTGTCCCATTAATCCTCCTCCATGCGCCTCCTGCAACAACAAAAGACGAACGGAGCTAGCTGGAATGCATAGCTTGTTAGCACGAAACACAAATCCATCGTTAACGACAAACTTGTTCCACCCTAAAAAGATTATGCAAAGGCTCAGATTGGTTCGGGTATGATGAACTAACCCTAATTTTTTTTGTGGCTTTTTCGTGGACTGTAGGTATGAGGAACACACTCGATCTAAACTACGAAAAACTGTAAAATCTCACCGAGCAACCTGGAAATCTGATACCACTTGATAGAGGCAAAGGTGTCCCGTCTTTCGATGAGATGATGGATATCGCTTTGGTGGAAGTCGACTTTGATGATCCGACTACGAACGTGCGAGGACGTCGCGCCTTAGCAATCGCTAAACCAACTCTGAGAGGTTATTGACCACGCCGGAGCACGATCAACCTGACCACGAGGGTCTGTTTCCTGCGAGCAAACGAAGAACAAGCAAGAAACTGAGATTGCAATCTGGATATTGCGAATATATGATGAAAGCTTTATTGATCAAGGTGGGGTTCTGTGACGCCTTTGTCTGGTCGTTGAACACAAACGAAGTACGCGAAGTTGCAGCTATGGCGAACTTTTAATCTAAACAAAACCCAAAGTCTAAACGATGCCCTAAGGGCTGTATATATGGAGGAAGAGGGGGGAATTTCGTGGCCCTTGGTGGAGGGGTCCGAAATCAACCCTATCTCTTGTTTCCCCACACATACGGACTCTAAAAATAGCCTATACTTATGTATTTCGAAATTACATGGGCCTGGCCCAATAATAAGGTGACGCAGCACCTAAAATAGCCTCGGGACGAAATTTATGAAGTGGCATCTTGTATATTTCGTTCAAGGCTTCATGCACCCATTATGGTGGCTTCAAAGTCCTGAAATCATCACTTGTAACTCCATTCTTGTTCTTGCTCCAATGTTCATCCTTCTCCAAGCTAGGCCCTTCATTTGTAAGCAAAACAAATGTATCCAATTTAGGCAGCGTCATATTCTCATGAACATTAGAATCATTACCAAGAAACGAAAGTACCTGATAATTTAGTTGGCGTGCACGAGCTCTAGTAATTGGTCCAGTATGTATAGCAGCAGGGGCTGTGGGTGTAACAATTGTATTGATGTCCTCATCAGGAATGCTTGCCTCATATTGAATTTGCTTATAATCGTTCATTGCATTCTACTACTAAGATGTGCCCTTTTGAAGTTGTGTATGGTTTCCTACCTCGTGCACCTATTGATTTGTTGCCTCTTCCATCTTCAGAGAAGGTTAATTTTGATGCTAAACAACGTGCTGAATTGATTTTAAAAATGCATGAGTTAACTAAGGAAAACATTGAGCGCATGAATGCTAAATATAAACTTGCTGGAGATAAGGGTAGAAAACATGTTGTGTTTGCACCTGGAGATCTTGTTTGGTTACATTTGCGTAAGGATAGATTTCCTGATTTGCGCAAATCAAAGTTAATGCCACGTGCTGATGGTCCCTTTAAGGTGTTAGAGAAAATAAATGATAATGCATATAAACTTGAGCTGCCTGCAGATTTTGGGGTTAGTCCCACTTTTAACATTGCAGATTTGAAGCCTTATTTGGGTGAGGAAGATGAACTTCCGTCGAGGACGACTTCATTTCAAGAAGGGGAGGATGATGAGGACATCAATACAATTGTTACACCCACAGCCCCTGCTGCTATACATACTGGACCAATTACTAGAGCTCGTGCACGCCAACTAAATTACCAGGTACTTTCGGTTCTTGGTAATGATTCTAATGTTCATGAGAATATGATGCTGCCTAAATTGGATACATTTGTTTTGCTTACAAATGAAGGGCCTAGCTTGGAGAAGGATGAACATTGGAGCAAGAACAAGCATGGAGATGATGGCTTGCGCAAGGGGAACAAGAACGGAGTTACAAGTGATGATTTCAGGACTTTGAAGCCACCATAATGGGTGCATGAAGCCTTGGACGAAATATACAAGATGCCACTTCATAAATTTCGTCCCGAGGCTATTTTAGGTGCTGCGTCACCTTATTATTGGGCCAGGCCCATGTAATTTCGAAATACATAAGTATAGGCTATTTTTAGAGTCCGTATGTGTGGGGAAACAAGAGATAGGGTTGATTTCGGACCCCTCCACCAAGGGCCACGAAATTCCCCCCTCTTCCTCCATATATACAGCCCTTAGGGCATCGTTTAGACTTTGGGGTTTTGTTTAGATTAAAAGTTCGCCATAGCTGCAACTTCGCGTACTTCGTTTGTGTTCAACGACCAGACAAAGGCGTCATAGAACCCCACCTTGATCAATAAAGCTTTCATCTTATATTCGCAATATCCAGATTGCAATCTTAGTTTCTTGCTTGTTCTTCGTTTGCTCGCAGGAAACAGACCCTCGTGGTCAGGTTGATCGTGCTCCGGCGTGGTCAATAACCTCTCGGAGTTGGTTTAGCGATTGCTAAGGCGCGACGTCCTCGCACGTTCGTAGTCGGATCGTCAAAGTTGACTTCCACCAAAGCGATATCCATCATCTCATCGAAAGACGGGACACCTTTGCCTCTATCAGTTTGTCCCTTAAGATACTTGAGAGTCTCATGATCGGTATGAGTGATAAACTCATGGGAACGAAGGTAGTGTTCCCATTCATGCAAAACGCGGACTAAAGCATATAGCTCTTTGTCATAGATGGGATAATTGAGTTGCGCTCCGGAAAGTTTCTCACTAAAGTAAGCTACGGGGCGCTTCTCTTGCGTTAACACACCTCCTATGCCATTACCATTAGCATCGCAATGAATTTCAAAAGGCTTGTCGAAGTTGGGTAAAGCAAGCACGGGAGCATGAGTAAGCAAATTCTTAAGCTCATTGAATGCGGTATCTTGGGATGGTCCACAAACAAAAGGCGCATTCTTCTTGCTCAAAGCATGCAAAGGCAAAGCAATGGTGCTAAAATCCTTTACAAAGCGACGATAGAAACCCGCAAGGCCAAGAAAACTACGCACTTGATGCAAGTTGGTTGGTTGCGGCCAAGTCTTAATAGCACTAATCTTGGACTCATCAACATGAACACCCTTAGAAGAAACAACAAAACCCAAGAAAACGAGCTTATCAACACCAAAAAGGCATTTCTCCATATTAGCATAGAGTCGCTCTTTTCTAAGAGTTTGCAAAATGGTGCGGACATGGGTGACATGCTCCATAATAGATTTGCTAAACACAAGAATGTCATCGAAGTAAACCACAACAAATATACCAATGTAAGGGCGAAAGGCATGATTCATACGGCGCATAAAAGTGCTCGGCGCTTCCGAAAGACCCATAGGCATGACTAACCACTCATACAAACCAAACTTGGTTTTGAAGGCGGTTTTCCATTCATCACTGATGAGGACATCAATACAATTGTTACACCCACAGCCCCTGCTGCTATACATACTGGACCAATTACTAGAGCTCGTGCACGCCAACTAAATTACCAGGTACTTTCGTTTCTTGGTAATGATTCTAATGTTCATGAGAATATGATGCTGCCTAAATTGGATACATTTGTTTTGCTTACAAATGAAGGGCCTAGCTTGGAGAAGGATGAACATTGGAGCAAGAACAAGCATGGAGATGATGGCATGCGCAAGGGGAACAAGAACGGAGTTACAAGTGATGATTTCAGGACTTTGAAGCCACCATAATGGGTGCATGAAGCCTTGGACGAAATATACAAGATGCCACTTCATAAATTTCGTCCCGAGGCTATTTTAGGTGCTGCGTCACCTTATTATTGGGCCAGGCCCATGTAATTTCGAAATACATAAGTATAGGCTATTTTTAGAGTACGTATGTGTGGGGAAACAAGAGATAGGGTTGATTTCGGACCCCTCCACCAAGGTCCACGAAATTGCCCCCCCCCTCTTCCTCCATATATACAGCCCTTAGGGCATCGTTTAGACTTCGGGTTTTGTTTAGATTAAAAGTTCGCCATAGCTGCAACTTCGCGTACTTCGTTTGTGTTCAACGACCAGACAAAGGCGTCACAGAACCCCACCTTGATCAATAAAGCTTTCATCTTATATTCGCAATATCCAGATTGCAATCTCAGTTTCTTGCTTGTTCTTCGTTTGCTCGCAGGAAACAGACCCTCGTGGTCAGGTTGATCGTGCTCTGGCGTGGTCAATAACCTCTCGGAGTTGGTTTAGCGATTGCTAAGGCGCGACGTCCTCGCACGTTCGTAGTCGGATCGTCAAAGTCGACTGCCACCAAAGCGATATCCATCATCTCATCGAAAGACGGGACACCTTTGCCCCTATCAAGTGGTATCAGATTTCTAGGTTGCTCGGTGAGATTTTACAGTTTTTCGTAGTTTAGATCGAGTCTGTTCTTCATACCTACAGTCCACGAAAAAGCCAAAAAAAATTACGGTTAGTTCATCATATCCGAACCAATCTGAGCCTTTGAATAATCTTTTTAGGGTTTTGCTTTGTTGAATTTGCGGTTGCATCGTCGTGTCTAGTTGCTGGTCTTAGCGTTAGTCTTTTAGAGTTTCGAGTTCTGGTCATAAGTTGTCACGCCGCAACCGCACCATCATCATCGCCCCTGTCACCTACCACCACCGCTCCGAATCCGTATCCATATACCACCACCAATCCGTATCCATATACCACCACCAATCCGTATCCATATACCACCACCGATCCATATCCATATATTACCACCGCTGCCATATACCACCACCATATATCCACCACCAATCCGAGTTCCTTGCATATTAGGTGTGTTTTTGAGATCCATCTAGATTCTGATTCGTGTTTCCTTGCCGGAGTAGGTTTCAGAAAAAAAGAGTCCGGAAACCACCCTCCGTTTAGGCCCAAAATTTTTCGAAAACGCATTTTTCAAAAAAAATTCTGGCTATCCTATTTTTAGGTGTTTCTGAGTGTTTTGAGACAGGTGCCATTATAGGAAGTTTTTTTTGACCCGTTTCCAGTTTTTGGGTCCGGGCAGTCGAAAAAACAAAAAAAAATTTGGTCGAAAAAATTTCGTGCCCATCCTGTCAGTTTGACTTAGGAAGAGTTTTGAGACACTCGCCATTATAGTGATTTTTCGCAAAAAAAAAGCAGCGCAAAAAAAAGAGCGCAAAAAAAAATTCCAGAGTGTGCTTTTTCCTTGTTTACGTGCAGTGCCGTGATTTTGTTAGTGTTCTAGGCTCGCGTCTCTAGCACGGTCTAGCCTAGGACCAGCACAGTACCGTAGTTGAGCGTTTATTCAACTTTGCATCTCTGAATTGATTATTGCTGACCCTTTTTGCTACCATATTATAAGCCTTCCCAGCTCCACATACATCTACGTCGTGCGTTTGACTCTCCCTGGTAATCGCTCTATCCAAGCTTTGAGAGTTTTGACTACAACGGTTGCCGATCACCGCCTGCTACTGGGTAAGAACTGGTAAGAATTTGAGTTTTGCTTGACGGGTTTGTGATACACCACCACCACTTCTTAGTAGTTTGTAGGATCATATTCTCGTGTGTTTCTATTTGCTACTAACCATGGTAGGATCACAAGCCGATGAGACTGATTGGGGGAACCTGACGAACAAACAGCTACATGATAAATTTCAGCAAATGATGAGTGGACAGGTGCAAGATGTGCTAAACAGATTTGACGAGGCCATGGAGAAGATAGATGGCATGGAGAAGACATTCGAAACAAAGCTTGATAGCAAGTTTAATGAATTGCTCGCGCGTTTACCACCACCACCGCCGGCTGCACCTATCGCACCTCTGCAACACCAACAACAACGCATCCTTCCGAATCAGTATGGACGAGCGAAGCGTGTTCCTATTGAGGATGGCCAAACTTCTGGTGCTGCTGTTCCTGTTATTGATGCTTCTTTGGCTCCTGCTACTGCTGCTGCTGGTACCCAGGAGGATGATGAGTATGCGGGCGATTATGAGGATGAGGTTGATCAAAATCAGAACTACGTGCACCCACTAGCACCACCACCAGCAGGTCGACCTCAGGTATATATTCGTAATGGTAGGCCTGCACCACCACCTCAGGTACGAGATGATGTGCATATTCCTAAACTGAAGTTGAATATTCCACCATTTGAGGGTAGATATGTTCCTGATATATATCTTACTTGGGAGTTAGAAACTGAACAACGTTTTACATGTTTACAATATCCCGAGGAGAGACGGGTTGCTGCTGCTGTTTGTGCTTTCACTAGTTTTGCATGTGTATGGTGGTCTGAACATTGTAGATTATATCCTATTCCAACTACTTGGGCTGCTTTGAAAACTGCTATGCGTACGCGTTGGGTTCCACCATATTATCAACGTGAATTGCTTCAAAAATTGCAGCGTTTAAGACAAGGGAAAAATTCTATAGAAGAATATTATCAGGAATTACAAACTGGCATGATTAGATGTGGTATTGTTGAGGAGAATGAAGCTATGCTTGCACGTTTTCTGGGTGGATTAAATAGAGAGATTCAGACCATTCTAGACTATAAGGAGTATACTAATATCACTCGTTTATTCCATCTTGCTTGTAAAGCTGAACGTGAAGTGGAGGATCGACAAGCATTGGCGCGATCTAACTTTTCTGCAGGCCGACCTTCATCATGGACACCGCGTGCATCTTCTACTTCAACTGCACCAGCACCTCAAGCAGGTGCCTCCTCCAGTCATGATACAAGAAAACAGGCACAACCACCATTATCTGCCAAGAGCGCACCTGCTGGGCCTGCATAGAGTTCTTCTTCTTCCATGGCATCAACAGGGCACACAAGTGATATTATTTGTCGTCGTTGTAAGGGAGGAGGTCATTATGCGAGAGAATGCAAATCTCCGCGTGTGATGATTGCTACCGCAGATGGTGGATATGAGTCCGCTAGTGACTATGATGAGGAGACTTTGGCTCTTATTACACGTGAAGAACATGGTGGAGATGATTGTGATCATGAGACGCAATACATGGCTCCTGAAGACGCTGACAGGTATGAATGTTTAGTTGCTCAACGTGTTTTGAGTGTGCAGGTCACACAAGCTGAGCAAAATCAGAGGCACAATTTGTTCCATACCAAGGGAGTTGTGAAGGAACGTTCTGTACGCGCCATAATAGACGGAGGGAGCTGCAACAACTTGGCTAGCATGGAGATGGTGGAGAAGCTTTCTCTCACCACAAGACCACATCCACATCCTTACTACATCCAATCGTTCAACAACAGCGGCAAGGTTAAGGTAACACGTACTGTTCGTGTGCATTTTAGTATCCCTACATATGCTGATTATGTTGATTGTGATGTGGTACCTATGCAAGCATGTTCCTTATTACTTGGTAGACCATGGCAATTTGATAAAAACTCTGTACACCATGGTAGAAACAATCACTATACTCTTGTTCATAAGGATAAAAATATTACTTTGCTTCCTATGACTCCTGATTCCATTTTGAAAGATGATATTAATAGAGCTAATAAAGCAAAACAAGAGAAGAATAAGAGTGAAAATCAGATTGTGGCAAAAGAATTTGAGCAACAAATGAAGCCTAATAATAAACCATCTAGTGTTGCTTCTGAAATTAAATTGAAAAGTGCATGTTTATTTGCCACCAAATTTGATATTGATGAGCTAGATTTTAGCAAATCTGTTTGCTATGCTTTTGTGTGCAAAGAGGCATTATTTTCATTCGAGGACGTGCCTTCCTCTTTGCCACCTGCTGTCATTAACATTTTGCAGGAGTTCGCTGACGTCTTTCAACAAGACGTGCCACCGGGATTACCGCCTATTTGAGGGATTGAGCATCAGATTGACTTAATTCCCGGTGCTTCACTGCCAAACCGTGCACCATACCGTACCAATCCAGAGGAGACGAAGGAGATTATGCGTCAAGTACAAGAGCTTCTCGACAAAGGTTATATACGCGAATCCCTTAGTCCTTGTGCTGTTCCTATTATTCTAGTGCCGAAAAAGGATGGTACATCACGTATGTGTGTTGATTGTAGAGGCATTAATAATATTACTATTCGTTATCGTCATCCTATTCCTAGGCTCGATGATATGCTTGATGAATTGAGTGGCTCTACAATATTCTCCAAAGTTGATTTGCGTAGTGGATACCATCAAAATCGTATGAAATTGGGAGATGAATGGAAAACAACATTTAAAACTAAGTTTGGATTATATGAGTGGTTAGTCATGCCTTTTGGGTTAACTAATGCACCTAGTACTTTCATGAGATTAATGAACGAAGTTTTACGTGCTTTCATTGGACGATTTGTGGTAGTTTACTTTGATGACATATTGATTTATAGCAGATCTTTGGAAGAACATTTGGAACATTTACGTGCCGTTTTTATTGCTCTACGTGATGCACGTTTGTCTGGTAACCTTGGGAAGTGCACCTTTTGCACCGACCGGGTATCTTTTCTTGGCTATGTTGTTACTCCATAGGGAATTGAAGTTGATAAAGCCAAGATTGAAGCTATTGAGAGTTGGCCGCAGCCCAAAACGGTCACACAAGTGAGGAGTTTTCTTGGCCTCGCTGGATTCTATAGGCGTTTTGTGAGAGATTTCAGCACCATTGCTGCACCTCTCAATGAGCTTACAAAAAAAGATGTGCCTTTTCTTTGGGGTACCGCACAGGAAGAAGCCTTCTCGGTATTGAAAGATAAGTTGACACATGCTCCTTTACTCCAACTCCCTGATTTTAATAAGACTTTTGAGCTTGAATGTGATGCTAGTGGAATTGGATTAGGCGGTGTGTTATTACAAGATGGCAAACCTGTTGCATACTTTTCTGAAAAATTGAGTGGGCCTAGTCTGAATTATACTACTTATGATAAAGAATTATATGCTCTTGTTCGGACTTTAGAAACATGGCAACATTATTTATGGCCCAAAGAATTTGTTATACATTCTGATCATGAATCTTTGAAACATATTAAAAGTCAAGCTAAAGTGAATCATAGACATGCTAAATGGGTTGAATTCATTGAGACTTTTCCTTATGTCATTAAACACAAGAAGGGAAAAGAAAATGTTATTGCTGATGCATTGTCTCGCCGCTATACTATGCTTTCACAACTTGACTTCAAAATATTTGGTTTGGAGACCATCAAAGATCAATATGTGCATGATGCTGATTTTAAAGATGTAATGCAGAATTGTAAAGAAGGAAGAATGTGGAACAAGTTCGTCGTTAACGATGGATTTGTGTTTTGTGCTAACAAGCTATGCATTCCAGCTAGCTCCGTTCGTCCTTTGTTGTTGCAGGAGGCGCATGGAGGAGGATTAATGGGACACTTTGGCATGAAGAAGACGGAGGACGTACTTGCTACACATTTCTTTTGGCCAAAGATGAGACGGGATGTTCAGCGTTTTATTGCTCGCTGCACTACATGTCAAAATGCTAAGTCACGACTCAATCCTCATGGTTTATATATGCCTTTGCCTGTACCTAGTGTTCCTTGGGAGGATCTATCTATGGACTTTGTTTTAGGTTTACCTCGAACAAAGAAGGGGAGGGATAGCATATTTGTTGTCATGGATAGATTCTCGAAAATGGCACACTTTATGCCATGTCATAAAAGCGATGATGCTGTTAATGTTGCTGATTTGTTCTTTCATGAAATTATTCGCTTGCATGGTGTGCCAAATACTATTGTTTCAGATCATGATACTAAATTTCTTAGCCACTTTTGGAGATGTTTATGGGCTAAGTTGGGGACTAAACTGCTTTTTAGTACTACTTGTCACCCCCAAACTGATGGACAAACTGAAGTAGTCAATAGAACGTTGTCTACTATGCTTAGGGCTGTTTTGAAGAATAATAAGAAAATGTGGGAGGAATGCTTGCCTCATATTGAATTTGCTTATAATCGTTCATTGCATTCTACTACTAAGATGTGCCCTTTTGAAGTTGTGTATGGTTTCCTACCTCGTGCACCTATTGATTTGTTGCCTCTTCCATCTTCGGAGAAGGTTAATTTTGATCCTAAACAACATGCTGAATTGATTTTAAAAATGCATGAGTTAACTAAGGAAAACATTGAGCGTATGAATGCTAAATATAAACTTGCTGGAGATAAGGGTAGAAAACATGTTGTGTTTGCACCTAGAGATCTTGTTTGGTTACATTTGCGTAAGGATAGATTTCCTGATTTGCGCAAATCAAAGTTAATGCCACGTGCTGATGGTCCCTTTAAGGTGTTAGAGAAAATAAATGATAATGCATATAAACTTGAGCTGCCTGCAAATTTTGGGGTTAGTCCCACTTTTAACATTGCAGATTTGAAGCCTTATTTGGGTGAGGAAGATGAACTTCCGTCGAGGATGACTTCATTTCAAGAAGGGGAGGATGATGAGGACATCAATACAATTGTTACACCCACAGCCCCTGCTGCTATACATACTGGACCAATTACTAGAGCTCGTGCATGCCAACTAAATTACCAGGTACTTTCGTTTCTTGGTAATGATTCTAATGTTCATGAGAATATGATGCTGCCTAAATTGGATACATTTGTTTTGCTTACAAATGAAGGGCCTAGCTTGGAGAAGGAAGAACATTGGAGCAAGAACAAGCATGGAGATGATGGCATGCGCAAGGGGAACAAGAATGGAGTTATAAGTGATGATTTCAGGACTTTGGAGCCACCATAATGGGTGCATGAAGCCTTGGACGAAATATACAAGATGCCACTTCATAAATTTCGTCCTGAGGCTATTTTAGGTGTTGCGTCACCTTATTATTGGGCCAGGCCCATGTAATTTCGAAATACATAAGTATAGGCTATTTTTAGAGTACGTATGTGTGGGGAAACAAGAGATAGGGTTGATTTCGGACCCCTCCACCAAGGGCCACGAAATTCCCCCCCTCTTCCTCCATATATACAGCCCTTAGGGCATCGTTTAGACTTCGGGTTTTGTTCAGATTAAAAGTTCGCCATAGCTGCAACTTCGCGTACTTCGTTTGTGTTCAACGACCACACAAAGGCGTCACAGAACCCCACCTTGATCAATAAAGCTTTCATCTCATATTCGCAATATCCAGATTGCAATCTCAGTTTCTTGCTTGTTCTTCATTTGCTCGCAGGAAACAGACCCTCGTGGTCAGGTTGATCGTGCTCCGGCGTGGTCAATAACCTCTCGGAGTTGGTTTAGCGATTGCTAAGGTGCGACGTCCTTGCACGTTCGTAGTCGGATCGTCAAAGTCGACTGCCACCAAAGCGATTTCCATCATCTCATCGAAAGACGGGACACCTTTGCCTCTATCAATCACCCTCTTGTATGCGGAGTTGATAGTAACCACTTTTAAGATCAATTTTAGAAAATATAGTGGCACCGCTAAGCTCATCAAGCATATCATCTAGGCGTGGAATGGGATACCTATAGCGAATGGTGATAGCATTGATAGGTCTACAATCAGAGCACATGCGAAAACTACCATCACGTTTTGGCACAAGAATGATCGGAACGGCACAATGGCTCAAACTTTCACGCACATGTCCATGGTCTATGAGATGCTTTACTTGCCTTTGTATTTCTTTTGTTTCGTCGGGGTTGACATGGTAGGGAGCTTTGTTTGGAAGTGGCGCTCCGGGGATGAGGTCGATGCGATGCTCAATGCCTTGAAGTGGAGGTAGTCCCGGAGGTAGCTCATCGGGGGAAACATCTTGAAATTCCTGCAAAAAGAGAAGACAACACTAGAGGAAGAGTGTGAGAGGTGTTAGTTTGTGGTGCATTGTCCTTGCACATGAGGACGTAGTGTAGGACACTAGATGGGTTCTCACACACTTCTCTCATCTCACGTTTGGTGGCAAATAGAACTAGGTTCTTGTTTTCGCTCATCGTGGAGGCACTCGATTTTGGCTTGTGGCGCTCACTCTCGTTTTGGTGGCTCGCTCTCTCACTATGATCTCCACGATGGGTGGCTTGCTTGTCGGCGATCACTTGACTTGGCGACATTGGACAGAGGATGTACTCCTTGCCCTTCATCTTAAAGATGTAGTGGTTCGTTCGGCCGTTGTGGACGACTCCTCTATCAAATTGCCATGGTCGTCCAAGGAGAAGATGACAAACGGTCATTGGAACGACGTCGCACTCCAAGGTGTCTTCGTAGGCGCCGATCTTGAAAGAGACTTGTACTCGATGCTCGACTTGGATAGTGCCGAAATCACTAAGCCATTGCACTTTGTATGGATGTGGATGCTTCGTCTTGGGTAATTGGAGCTTGGAGCAAAGTTCTTCACTTGCGAGATTGTGACAACTCCCTCCATCGATGATGACCTTAACGGATCGTCCATTGATGCCGGCCTTGGTGTGGAATATGTGGCATCGTTGGTCTTCTTCTTGGTGATGTTGGAGAGTCAAGACTTTGGAGACAACAAGTGCGGGACTCGAGTCTTCATCACAAAAGACTTGTTCTTCTTCATTGTTCACTTGGCGGTGCAGGGCGACGTGCTCGAGGGCTTCCATTTCACCGTCGCTCATGGAGTCATACGTGCCATCGTCGTTGAAGACCATGGTTCGCTTGTTGGTGCACTCGTAGGACTTGTGGCCTCGGCCTCCGCAAGTGAAACACTTGAAGGAACTCGTCTTGATGGTCTCATTGGTCGGGGTTCATGATGATGAAGCTCTCGGCTTGAAGTTGCCCATAGTAGGGTTGCTTGCAGTTGGCGAAGCTTTCTTGGAAGTCGACTTGTCGATGTTGGAAGTAGAAGGTCTTGCAGTCGGTGTTGGAGTTGTTGAAGCTTGGTTATTGGAGAAGCCGTAGGACTTGGATGAGAACTTGGCATACTTGAAATCATCTTGCACTTGGCGTTCCGCTTTGGTAGCTTGGTGCACTAGCTCGATGAGATTTGAGTATGGTTGGAAGTCGGCGATCTTCTTGATAGGATGATTGAGTCCATTCAAGAAACGTGCCATTGTTTGCTCATCATCTTCCATGACATTGGCTCGTATCATGGCAATTTCCATCTCCTCGTAGTACTCTTCAACGCTCTTGGTTCCTTGCTTGAGTTGTTGGAGTTTCTTGAAGAGATCGTGGTTGTAGTAGGTAGGTACGAAGCGTGCTCTCATGACATCCTTCATTTGCGCCCAAGTAGTGATGGGTGGTTCACCTCTTGCCTCTCGGCGCTCAATGACTTGTTCCCACCAAATGAGCACATAGTCTTGGAACTCAAGGGATGCCATTGCGATCTTCTTCTCTTCGTCATAATTGTTGATAGAGGCAAAGGTGTCCCGTCTTTCGATGAGATGATGGATATCGCTTTGGTGGCAGTCGACTTTGACGATCCGACTACGAACGTGCGAGGGCGTCGCGCCTTAGCAATCGCTAAACCAACTCCGAGAGGTTATTGACCACGCCGGAGCATGATCAACCTGACCACGAGGGTCTGTTTCCTGCGAGCAAACGAAGAACAAGCAAGAAACTGAGATTGCAATCTGGATATTGCGAATATAAGATGAAAGCTTTAGTGATCAAGGTGGGGTTCTGTGACGCCTTTGTCTGGTCGTTGAACACAAATGAAGTACGCGAAGTTGCAGCTATGGCGAACTTTTAATCTAAACAAAACCCAAAGTCTAAACGATGCCCTAAGGGCTGTATATATGGAGTAAGAGGGGGGAATTTCGTGACCCTTGGTGGAGGGGTCCGAAATCAACCCTATCTCTTGTTTCCCCACACATACGGACTTTAAAAATAGCCTATACTTATGTATTTCGAAATTACATGGGCCTGGCCCAATAATAAGGTGACCCAGCACCTATAATAGCCCCGGGACGAAATTTATGAAGTGGCATCTTGTATATTTCGTCCAAGGCTTCATGCACCCATTATGGTGGCTTCAAAGTCCTGAAATCATCACTTGTAACTCCGTTCTTGTTCCCCTTGCGCATTCCATCATCTCCATGCTTGTTCTTAATCCAATGTTCATCCTTCTCCAAGCTAGGCCCTTCATTTGTAAGCAAAACAAATGTATCCAATTTAGGCAGCATCATATTCTCATGAACATTAGAATCATTACCAAGAAACAAAAGTACCTGGTAATTTAGTTGGTGTGCGCGAGCTCTAGTAATTGGTCCAGTATTTATAGCAGCAGGGGCTGTGGGTGTAACAATTGTATTGATGTCCTCATCATCCTCCCCTTCTGGAAATAAAGTCGTCCTCGACGGAAGTTCATCTTCCTCACCCAAATAAGGCTTCAAATCTGCAATGTTAAAAGTGGGACTAACCCCAAAATCTGCAGGCAGCTCAAGTTTATATGCATTATAATTTATTTTCTCTAACACCTTAAAGGGACCATCAGCACGTGGCATTAACTTTGATTTGCGCAAATCCGGAAATTTATCCTGACGCAAATGTAACCAAACAAGATCTCCAGGTGCAAACACAACATGTTTTCTACCCTTATCTCCAGCAAGTTCATATTTAGCATTCATACGCTCAATGTTTTCCTTAGTTAACTCATGCATTTTTAAAATCAATTCAGCACGTTGTTTAGCATCAAAATTAACCTTCTCCGAAGATGGAAGAGGCAACAAATCAATAGGTGCACGAGGTAGGAAACCATACACAACTTCAAAAGGGCACATCTTAGTAGTAGAATGCAATGAACGATTATAAGCAAATTCAATATGAGGCAAGCATTCCTCCCACATTTTCTTATTATTCTTCAAAACAGCCCTAAGCATAGTAGACAACGTTCTATTGACTACTTCAGTTTGTCCATCAGTTTGGGGGTGACAAGTAGTACTAAAAAGCAGTTTAGTCCCCAACTTAGCCCATAAACATCTCCAAAAGTGGCTAAGAAATTTAGTATCACGATCTGAAACAATAGTATTTGGCACACCATGCAAGCCAATAATTTCACGAAAGAACAAATCAGCAACATTAACAGCATCATCGCTTTTATGACATGGTATAAAGTGTGCCATTTTCGAGAATCTATCCACGACAACAAATATGCTATCCCTCCCCTTCTTTGTTCGAGGTAAACCTAAAACAAAGTCCATAGATATATCCTCCCAAGGAACACTAGGTACAGGCAAAGGCATATATAAACCATAAGGATTGAGTCGTGACTTAGCTTTTTGACATGTAGTGCAGCGAGCAATAAAACGCTCAACATCCCGTCTCATCTTTGGCCAAAAGAAATGTGTAGCAAGTAAGTCCTGATATAGGCAAAGGTGTCCCGTCTTTCGATGAGATGATGGATATCGCTTTTGTGGAAGTCGACTGATGAGGACATGACTACCTTGGATATGACCAAAAATATTGCATATATGCATATTTGTCAGGTGATTTCTAGTGCAAACTATTCAATAATCTATTTATGTTATCCAGAACAAAAATACTTCACACACTTTTGTGTTTTGTCTAATTGTAGGTGTATGGGACATTTGTATAATCCACATATGAAGATAAGGAAGAAAGAGATGTTTATTTGCTATTCAAAAAGTTCTCTCACGTCACTTTTGGCCCAAGAGAAGATAGAGTCCAAGTCTCTCACGTTCTGGATTCAGATTCGGACTGCACAGACATACCTGACTCAAAATGCACACAAGTTTTTCATACGGACTCCGAATTGGGTGATTTTTTTTGTTGGAAACTAGATTTCGTGCACTTTCCAACCCAATTGGAATCACTTTCAAATTCGTCCGGAGCGTTGAGTTGTGGACGAAACAATCTGATGCTGCAGCAGAATCCGAGTCAAACTACAAGTCCAAAGGTGTTACATCACCTCCACTTGGGCCCATTGGCCTTGTACGACCTAGATTTAGTTTTAGGCTGCCTTGGGACGTCCTCCCACCTCCTTGGCCGCCACCCCTTGCTCCTATATAAGTAGATCCATCTAGTAGCTTTTCCTTGGGATTTGTTTAGTTAAAAGTTAGCCATTGCAACTTCGTGTACTTCGTTTGTGTCCAACGACCAGACCAAGACCGCTTACGGATCCCCACCATTATCAATACCTCATATATATTTGCAATATTCAGATTGCTTTATCATATTCTTGCTCGTTCTTCGATTGCTTGCAGGAATAGACCTTCGTGGTCAGGCTGACCGTGCTTCCGGCATCGTCAGTAACCTCAGGAGATTGGTTTAGCGATTGCTAAGGTGCAACGTCGTGCACGTTTGTAGTCGGATCGTCAAAGTCGTCTCCACCAAATCGATAGTTATCATCTCATCGAAAGATCGGGACACCCTCGCCTCTATCAAGTGGTATCAGTTTTCAGGTTGCTCGGTGAGAATTTCCAGTTTTTCTAGATTAGATTTATTTTCTTACCTATTGTCCAAGTGATAGAGGCAGAGGTGTCCCGTCTTTCGATGAGATGATGGATTTCGCTTTGGTGGAAGTCGACTTTGACGATCCGACTACGAACGTGCGAGGACGTCGCGCCTTAGCAATCGCTAAACCAACTCCGAGAGGTTATTGACCACGCCGGAGCACGATCAACCTGACCACGAGGGTCTGTTTCCTGCGAGCAAATGAAGAACAAGCAAGAAACTGAGATTGCAATCTGGATATTGCGAATATAAGATGAAAGCTTTATTGATCAAGGTGGGGTTCTGTGACGCCTTTGTCTGGTCGTTGAACACAAACGAAGTACGCGAAGTTGCAGCTATGGCGAACTTTTAATCCAAACAAAACCCAAAGTCTAAACGATGCCCTAAGGGCTGTATATATGGAGGAAGAGGGGGGAATTTCGTGGCCCTTGGTGGAGGGGTCCGAAATCAACCCTATCTCTTGTTTCCCCACACATACGGACTCTAAAAATAGCCTATACTTATGTATTTCGAAGTTACATGGGCCTGGCCCAATAATAAGGTGACGCAGCACCTAAAATAGCCTCGGGACGAAATTTATGAAGTGGCATCTTGTATATTTCGTCCAAGGCTTCATGCACCCATTATGGTGGCTTCAAAGTCCTGAAATCATCACTTGTAACTCCGTTCTTGTTCCCCTTGCGCATGCCATCATCTCCATGCTTGTTCTTGCTCCAATGTTCATCCTTCTCCAAGCTAGGCCCTTCATTTGTAAGCAAAACAAATGTATCCAATTTAGGCAGCATCATATTCTCATGAACATTAGAATCATTACCAGGAAACGAAAGTACCTGGTAATTTAGTTGGCGTGCACGGGCTCTAGTAATTGGTCCAGTATGTATAGCAGCAGGGGCTGTGGGTGTAACAATTGTATTGATGTCCTCATCATCCTCCCCTTCTTGAAATGAAGTCGTCCTCGACGGAAGTTCATCTTCCTCACCCAAATAAGGCTTCAAATCTGCAATGTTAAAAGTGGGACTAACCCCAAAATCTGCAGGCAGCTCAAGTTTATATGCATTATCATTTATTTTCTCTAACACCTTAAAGGGACCATCAGCACGTGGCATTAACTTTGATTTGCGCAAATCAGGAAATCTATCCTTACGCAAATGTAACCAAACAAGATCTCCAGGTGCAAACACAACATGTTTTCTACCCTTATCTCCAGCAAGTTTATATTTAGCATTCATGCGCTCAATGTTTTCCTTAGTTAACTCATGCATTTATAAAATCAATTCAGCACGTTGTTTAGCATCAAAATTAACCTTCTCCGAAGATGGAAGAGGCAACAAATCAATAGGTGCGCGAGGTAGGAAACCATACACAACTTCAAAAGGGCACATCTTAGTAGTAGAATGCAATGAACGATTATAAGCAAATTCAATATGAGGCAAGCATTCCTCCCACATTTTCTTATTATTCTTCAAAACAGCCCTAAGCATAGTAGACAACGTTCTATTGACTACTTCAGTTTGTCCATCAGTTTGGGGGTGACAAGTAGTACTAAAAAGCAGTTTAGTCCCCAACTTAGCCCATAAACATCTCCAAAAGTGGCTAAGAAATTTAGTATCACGATCTGAAACAATAGTATTTGGCACACCATGCAAGCGACTAATTTCACGAAAGAACAAATCAGCAACATTAACAGCATCATCGCTTTTATGACATGGTATAAAGTGTGCCATTTTCGAGAATCTATCCACGACAACAAATATGCTATCCCTCCCCTTCTTTGTTCGAGGTAAACCTAAAACAAAGTCCATAGATATATCCTCCCAAGGAACACTAGGTAAAGGCAAAGGCATATATAAACCATGAGGATTGAGTCGTGACTTAGCTTTTTGACATGTAGTGCATCGAGCAATAAAACGCTCAACATCCCGTCTCATCTTTGGCCAAAAGAAATGTGTAGCAAGTACGTCCTCCGTCTTCTTCACGCCAAAGTGTCCCATTAATCCTCCTCCATGCGCCTCCTGCAACAACAAAAGACGAACGGAGCTAGCTGGAATGCATAGCTTGTTAGCACGAAACACAAATCCATCGTTAACGACAAACTTGTTCCACATTCTTCCTTCTTTACAATTCTGCATTACATCTTTAAAATCAGCATCATGCACATATTGATCTTTGATGGTCTCCAAACCAAATATTTTGAAGTCAAGTTGTGAAAGCATAGTATAGCGACGAGACAAAGCATCAGCAATAACATTTTCTTTTCCCTTCTTGTGTTTAATGACATAAGGAAAAGTCCCAATGAATTCAACCCATTTAGCATGTCTACGATTCAGTTTAGCTTGACTTTTAATATGTTTCAAAGATTCATGATCAGAATGTATAACAAATTCTTTGGGCCATAAATAATGTTGCCATGTTTCTAAAGTCCGAACAAGAGCATATAATTCTTTATCATAAGTAGAATAATTCAGACTAGGCCCACTCAATTTTTCAGAAAAGTATGCAACAGGTTTGCCATCTTGTAATAACACACCTCCTAATCCAATTCCACTAGCATCACATTCAAGCTCAAAAGTCTTATTAAAATCAGGAAGTTGGAGTAAAGGAGCATGTGTCAACTTATCTTTCAATACCGTGAAGGTTTCTTCCTGTGCGGTACCCCAAACAAAAGGCACATCCTTCTTTGTAAGCTCGTTGAGAGGTGCAGCAATGGTGCTGAAATCTCTCACAAAACGCCTATAGAATCCAGCGAGGCCAAGAAAACTCCTCACTTGTGTGACCGTTTTGGGCTGCGGCCAACTCTCAATAGCTTCAATCTTGGCTTTGTCAACTTCAATTCCCTGTGGAGTAACAACATAGCCAAGAAAAAATACTCGGTCGGTGCAAAAGGTGCACTTCCCAAGGTTACCAAACAAACGTGCATCACGTAGAGCAATAAAAACAGCACGTAAATGTTCCAAATGTTCTTCCAAAGATCTGCTATAAATCAATATGTCATCAAAGTAAACTACCACAAATCGTCCAATGAAAGCACGTAAAACTTCGTTCATTAATCTCATGAAAGTACTAGGTGCATTAGTTAACCCAAAAGGCATGACTAACCACTCATATAATCCAAACTTAGTTTTAAATGCTGTTTTCCATTCATCTCCCAATTTCATACGAATTTGATGGTAGCCACTACGCAAATCAACTTTGGAGAATATTGTAGAGCCACTCAATTCATCAAGCATATCATCTAGCCTAGGAATAGGATGACGATAACGAATAGTAATATTATTAATGCCTCTACAATCAACACACATACGTGATGTACCATCCTTTTTCGGCACTAGAATAATAGGAACAGCACAAGGACTAAGGGATTCGCGTATATAACCTTTGTCGAGAAGCTCTTGTACTTGGCGCATAATCTCCTTCGTCTCCTCTGGATTGGTACGGTATGGTGCACGGTTTGGCAGTGAAGCACCGGAAATTAAGTCAATCTGATGCTCAATCCCTCGAATAGGCGGTAATCCCGGTGGCACGTCTTGTGGAAAGACGTCAGCGAACTCCTGCAAAATGTTAGTGACAGCAGGAGGCAAAGAGGAAGGCACGTCCTCGAATGAAAATAATGCCTCTTTGCACACAAAAGCATAGCAAACAGATTTGCTGAAATATAGCTCATCAATATCAGATTTGGTGGCAAATAAACATGCACTTTTCAATTTAATTTCAGAAGCAACACTAGATGGTTTATCATTAGGCTTCATTTGTTGCTCAAATTCTTTTGCCACAATCTGATTTTCACTCTTATTCGTCTCCTGTTTTGCTTTATTAGCTCTATTAATATCATCTTTCAAAATGGAATCAGGAGTCATAGGAAGCAAAGTAATATTTTTATCCTTATGAACAAGAGTATAGTGATTGTTTCTACCATGGTGTACAGAATTTTTATCAAATTGCCATGGTCTACCAAGTAATAAGGAACATGCTTGCATAGGTACCTGATAGAGGCAAAGGTGTCCCGTCTTTCGATGAGATGGAGGATTTCGCTTTGGTGGAAGTCGACTTTGACGATCCGACTACGAACGTGCGAGGACGTCGCGCCTTAGCAATCGCTAAACCAACTCCGAGAGGTTATTGACCACGCCGGAGCACGATCAACCTGACCACGAAGGTCTGTTTCCTGCGAGCAAACGAAGAACAAGCAAGAAACTAAGATTGCAATCTGGATATTGCGAATATAAGATGAAAGCTTTATTGATCAAGGTGGGGTTCTGTGACGCCTTTGTCTGGTCGTTGAACACAAACGAAGTACGCGAAGTTGCAGCTATGGCGAACTTTTAATCTAAACAAAACCCAAAGTCTAAACGATGCCCTAAGGGCTGTATATATGGAGGAAGAGGGGGGGAATTTCGTGGCCCTTGGTGGAGGGGTCCGAAATCAACCCTATCTCTTGTTTCCCCACACATACGGACTCTAAAAATAGCCTATACTTATGTATTTCGAAATTACATGGGCCTGGCCCAATAATAAGGTGACGCAGCACCTAAAATAGTCTCGGGACGAAATTTATGAAGTGGCGTCTTGTATATTTCGTCCAAGGCTTCATGCACCCATTATGGTGGCTTCAAAGTCCTGAAATCATCACTTGTAACTCCGTTCTTGTTTCCCTTGCGCATGCCATCATCTCCATGCTTGTTCTTGCTCCAATGTTCATCCTTCTCCAAGCTAGGCCCTTCATTTGTAAGCAAAACAAATGTATCCAATTTAGGCAGCATCATATTCTCATGAACATTAGAATCATTACCAAGAAACGAAAGTACCTGGTAATTTAGTTGGCGTGCACGAGCTCTAGTAATTGGTCCAGTATGTATAGCAGCAGGGGCTGTGGGTGTAACAATTGTATTGATGTCCTCATCATCCTCCCCTTCTTGAAATGAAGTTGTCCTCGACGGAAGTTCATCTTCCTCACCCAAATAAGGCTTCAAATCTGCAATGTTAAAAGTGGGACTAACCCCAAAATCTGCAGGCAGCTCAAGTTTATATGCATTATCATTTATTTTCTCTAACACCTTAAAGGGACCATCAGCACGCGGCATTAGCTTTGATTTGCGCAAATCAGGAAATCTATCCTTACGCAAATGTAACCAAACAAGATCTCCAGGTGCAAACACAACATGTTTTCTACCCTTATCTCCAGCAAGTTTATATTTAGCATTCATACGCTCAATGTTTTCCTTAGTTAACTCATGCATTTTTAAAATCAATTCAGCATGTTGTTTAGCATCAAAATTAACCTTCTCCGAAGATGGAAGAGGCAACAAATCAATAGGTGCACGAGGTAGGAAACCATACACAACTTCAAAAGGGCACATCTTAGTAGTAGAATGCAATGAACGATTATAAGCAAATTCAATATGAGGCAAGCATTCCTCCCACATTTTCTTATTATTCTTCAAAACAGCCCTAAGCATAGTAGACAACGTTCTATTGACTACTTCAGTTTGTCCATCAGTTTGGGGGTGACAAGTAGTACTAAAAATAAGTTTAGTCCCCAACTTAGCCCATAAACATCTCCAAAAGTGGCTAAGAAATTTAGTATCACGATCTGAAACAATAGTATTTGGCACACCATGCAAGCGAATAATTTCACGAAAGAACAAATCAGCAACATTAACAGCATCATCGCTTTTATGACATGTCATAAAGTGTGCCATTTTCGAGAATCTATCCACGACAACAAATATGCTATCCCTCCCCTTCTTTGTTCGAGGTAAACCTAAAACAAAGTCCATAGATATATCCTCCCAAGGAACACTAGGTACAGGCAAAGGCATATATAAACCATGAGGATTGAGTCGTGACTTAGCTTTTTGACATGTAGTGCATCGAGCAATAAAACGCTCAACATCCCGTCTCATCTTTGGCCAAAAGAAATGTGTAGCAAGTACGTCCTCCGTCTTCTTCACGCCAAAGTGTCCCATTAATCCTCCTCCATGCGCCTCCTGCAACAACAAAAGACGAACGGAGCTAGCTGGAATGCATAGCTTGTTAGCACGAAACACAAATCCATCGTTAACGACAAACTTGTTCCACATTCTTCCTTCTTTACAATTCTGCATTACATCTTTAAAATCAGCATCATGCACATATTGATCTTTGATGGTCTCCAAACCAAATATTTTGAAGTCAAGTTGTGAAAGCATAGTATAGCGACGAGACAAAGCATCAGCAATAACATTTTCTTTTCCCTTCTTGTGTTTAATGACATAAGGAAAAGTCCCAATGAATTCAACCCATTTAGCATGTCTACGATTCAGTTTAGCTTGACTTTTAATATGTTTCAAAGATTCATGATCAGAATGTATAACAAATTCTTTGGGCCATAAATAATGTTGCCATGTTTCTAAAGTCCGAACAAGAGCATATAATTCTTTATCATAAGTAGAATAATTCAGACTAGGCCCACTCAATTTTTCAGAAAAGTATGCAACAGGTTTGCCATCTTGTAATAACACACCTCCTAATCCAATTCCACTAGCATCACATTCAAGCTCAAAAGTCTTATTAAAATCAGGAAGTTGGAGTAAAGGAGCATGTGTCAACTTATCTTTCAATACCGTGAAGGTTTCTTCCTGTGCGGTACCCCAAACAAAAGGCACATCCTTCTTTGTAAGCTCGTTGAGAGGTGCAGCAATGGTGCTGAAATCTCTCACAAAACGCCTATAGAATCCAGCGAGGCCAAGAAAACTCCTCACTTGTGTGACCGTTTTGGGCTGCGGCCAACTCTCAATAGCTTCAATCTTGGCTTTGTCAACTTCAATTCCCTGTGGAGTAACAACATAGCCAAGAAAAAATACTCGGTCGGTGCAAAAGGTGCACTTCCCAAGGTTACCAAACAAACGTGCATCACGTAGAGCAATAAAAACAGCACGTAAATGTTCCAAATGTTCTTCCAAAGATCTGCTATAAATCAATATGTCATCAAAGTAAACTACCACAAATCGTCCAATGAAAGCACGTAAAACTTCGTTCATTAATCTCATGAAAGTACTAGGTGCATTAGTTAACCCAAAAGGCATGACTAACCACTCATATAATCCAAACTTAGTTTTAAATGCTGTTTTCCATTCATCTCCCAATTTCATACGAATTTGATGGTAGCCACTACGCAAATCAACTTTGGAGAATATTGTAGAGCCACTCAATTCATCAAGCATATCATCTAGCCTAGGAATAGGATGACGATAACGAATAGTAATATTATTAATGCCTCTACAATCAACACACACACGTGATGTACCATCCTTTTTCGGCACTAGAATAATAGGAACGGCACAAGGACTAAGGGATTCGCGTATATAACCTTTGTCGAGAAGCTCTTGTACTTGACGCATAATCTCCTTCGTCTCCTCTGGATTAGTACGGTATGGTGCACGGTTTGGCAGTGAAGCACCGGGAATTAAGTCAATCTGATGCTCAATCCCTCGAATAGGCGGTAATCCCGGTGGCACGTCTTGTGGAAAAACGTCAGCGAACTCCTGCAAAATGTTAGTGACAGCAGGAGGCAAAGAGGAAGGCACGTCCTCGAATGAAAATAATGCCTCTTTGCACACAAAAGCATAGCAAACAGATTTGCTGAAATCTAGCTCATCAATATCAGATTTGGTGGCAAATAAACATGCACTTTTCAATTTAATTTCAGAAGCAACACTAGATGGTTTATTATTAGGCTTCATTTGTTGCTCAAATTCTTTTGCCACAATCTGATTTTCACTCTTATTCTTCTCCTGTTGTGCTTTATTAGCTCTATTAATATCATCTTTCAAAATGGAATCAGGACTCATAGGAAGCAAAGTAATATTTTTATCCTTATGAACAAGAGTATAGTGATTGTTTCTACCATGGTGTACAGAATTTTTATCAAATTGCCATGGTCTACCAAGTAATAAGGAACATGCTTGCATAGGTACCACATCACAATCAACATAATCAGCATATGTAGAGATACTAAAATGCACACGAACAGTACGTGTTACCTTAACCTTGCCGCTAAACATTCATACCTGTCAGCGTCTTCAGGAGCCATGTATTGCGTCTCATGATCAGAATCATCTCCACCATGTTCTTCACGTGTAATAAGAGCCAATGTCTCCTCATCATAGTCACTAGCGGACTCATATCCACCATCCGCGGTAGCAATCATCACACGCGGAGATTTGCATTCCCTCGCATAATGACCTACTCCCTTACAACGACGACAAATAATATCACTTGTGTGCCCTGTTGATGCCATGGAAGAAGAAGAACGCTGTGCAGGCCCCGCAGGTGCGCTCTTGGCAGATAATGGTGGTTGTGCCTGTTTTCTTGTATCACGGCTGGAGGTGGCACCGGATGGAGGTGCTGGTGCAGTTGAAGTAGAAGATGCACGTGGTGTCCATGATGAAGGTCGGCCTGCAGAAAAGTTAGTTCGCCCCAATGCTTGTCGATCCTGCACTTCACGTTCAGCTTTACAAGCAAGATGGAATAAACGAGTGATATTAGTATACTCCTTATAGTCTAGAATGGTCTGAATCTCTCTATTTAATCCACCCAGAAAACGTGCAAGCATAGCTTCATTCTCCTCAACAATACCACATCTAATCATGCCAATTTGTAATTCCTGATAATATTCTTCTACAGAATTTTTCCCTTGTCTTAAACGCTGCAATTTTTGAAGCAATTCACGTTGATAATATGGTGGAACCCAACGCGTACGCATAGCAGTTTTCAAAGCAGCCCAAGTAGTTGGAATAGGATATAATCTACAATGTTCAGACCACCATACACATGCAAAACTAGTGAAAGCACAAACAGCAGCAGCAACTCGTCTCTCCTCAGGATATTGTAAACATGTAAATCGTTGTTCAGTTTCTAACTCCCAAGTAAGATATATATCAGGAACATATCTACCCTCAAATGGTGGAATATTCAATTTCAGTTTAGGAATATGGACATCATCTCGTACCTAAGGTGGTGGTGCAGGCCTACCATTACGAATATATACCTGAGGTCGACCTGCTGGTGGTGGTACAGGTGGCTGCACGTAGTGCTGATTTTGATCAACCTCATCCTCATAATCTCCCACATAATCATCCTCCTCCACATCAGCAGCAGGAGCCACAGAAGTATCAACAGCAGCACCAACAGTTTGGCCAAATGCAAGAGGAACACGGCTTGCTCGGCGGAGGTCTGCTTCGCGACGTGGAGGTAGTCGTTGTTGTTGTTGTTGGAGAGGTGCGTTAGGTGCAGCGGGTGGTGGTGGTGGAAGACGCGCGAGCAATTCATTAAACTTGTTATCGAGCTTTGTTTCGAACGTCTTCTCAAGGCCAGTGATCTTCTCCATGGCCTCTTCAAAATTGTTCAGCACGTCTTGCACCTGTTCAGTCATCATTTGCTGAAACTTATCATGAAGCTCCTTGTTCGATAAATTCTCCCAGTCAATCTCGTTGGCTTGTGATCCTGGCATGGTTAGCAGCAATAGAAACACACAAGAATATGATCCTACAGACTACGAACAAGTGGTGGTGGTGGGTGTCACAAATCCGTCAAGCAAATCTCAAATTCTTACCAGTTCTTACCCAGCAGCAGGCGGTGATCGGCAACCGTTGTAGTCAAAAACTCTCAAAGCTTGGATAGAGCGATTACCAGGGAGAGTCAAACGCACGACGTAGATGTATGTGGAGCTGGGAAGGCTTATAATATGGTAGCAAAAAGGGTCAGCAATAATCAATTCAGAGATGCAAAGGTGAATAAACGCTCAACGACGGTACTGTGCTGGTCCTAGGCTAGACTGTGCTAGAGACGCGAGCCTAGAACACCAACAAAATCACGGCGCGGCACGTAAACAAGGGAGGAGCACACTCTGAATTTTTTTTCTTTTTTTTTTGCACTTTTTTTCCTCTTTTTTTTTTGCTCCGCAACAAATTTTTTTCGAAAAAGTCTACAAATGGTCTAAAAACTGCCTAGCCAGAATTTTCCAGACTTAGTTTTTTTTTTGAAATTGGAACTATTTTTCTTCTGCGGATGGCTCGGAAGTTGGGGAGTCCTTCTCTATCACGACTCGGAGTATCGCGTGATCTGGAAATCGAGAACAATGCAACAATTACTGGACTCGGACTAGGACTGGTGGCGGAGATGAATCTGGTGGAACTCGGACTGGTGGCGGAGATGAATCTGGTGGAACACGGACAGGTGGCGGATATATGTTGCACGTGAACTCGGATTGGCGTGATGGCGGCGGATATGTGGTGGCGTATATGGATTCGGATTGGCAGTGAATATGTGGTGGTGGTATATGGCAACAACGACGATGATGATGCGGTGGTGATATATGGCAGCGGCGACGTGACAACCTGTGAACAGAACTCGAAACTCTAAAAGACTAGACGCTAAGACCAGCAACTGGACACGACGATGCAACCGCCAATTCAACAAAGCAAATACAGAAAAGATTATGCAAGGCTCAGATTGGTTCGGATGGGATGAACTAACCCTATTTTTTTTTGGCTTTTTCGTGGACTATAGGTATGAAGAACAGACTCGATCTAAACTACGAAAAACTGTAAAATCTCACCGAGCAACCTGGAAATCTGATACCACTTGATATAGGCAAAGGTGTCCCGTCTTTCGATGAGATGATGGATATCGCTTTGGTGGAAGTCAACTTTGACGATCCGACTACGAACGTGCGAGGACGTCGCGCCTTAGCAATCGCTAAACCAACTCCGAGAGGTTATTGACCACGCCGGAGCACGATCAACCTGACCACGAGGGTCTGTTTCCTGCGAGCAAACGAAGAACAAGCAAGAAACTAAGATTGCAATCTGGATATTGCGAATATAACATGAAAGCTTTATTGATCAAGGTGGGGTTCTGTGACGCCTTTGTCTGGTCGTTGAACACAAACGAAGTACGCGAAGTTGCACCTATGGCGAACTTTTAATCTAAACAAAACCCAAAGTCTAAACGGTGCCCTAAGGGCTGTATATATGGAGGAATAGAGGGGGAATTTCGTGGCCCTTGGTGGAGGGGTCCGAAATCAACCCTATCTCTTGTTTCCCCACACATACGGACTCTAAAAATAGCCTATACTTATGTATTTCGAAATTACATGGGCCTGGCCCAATAAAAAGGTGACGCAGCACCTATAATAGCCTCGGGACGAAATTTATGAAGTGGCATCTTGTATATTTCGTCCAAGGCTTCATGCACCCATTATGGTGGCTTCAAAGTCCTGAAATCATCACTTGTAACTCCGTTCTTGTTCCCCTTGCGCATGGCATCATCTCCATGCTTGTTCTTGCTCCAATGTTCATCCTTCTCCAAGCTAGGCCCTTCATTTGTAAGCAAAACAAATGTATCCAATTTAGGCAGCATCATATTCTCATGAACATTAGAATCATTACCAAGAAACGAAAGTACCTAATAATTTAATTGGCGTGCGCGAGCTCTAGTAATTGGTCCCGTATATGTAGTAGTAGGGGCTGTGGGTGTAACAATGGTATTGATGTCCTCATCACGTCCTCCGTCTTCTTCACGCCAAAGTGTCCCATTAATCCTCCTCCATGCGCCTCCTGCAACAACAAAAGACGAACGGAGCTAGCTGGAATGCATAGCTTGTTAGCACGAAACACAAATCCATCGTTAACGACGAACTTGTTCCACATTCTTCCTTCTTTACAATTGTGCATTACATATTTAAAATCAGCATCATGCACATATTGATCTTTGATGGTCTCCAAACCAAATATTTTGAAGTCAAGTTGTGAAAGCATAGTATAGCGGCGAGTGATGAGGACATCAATACAATTGTTAAACCCACAGCCCCTGCTGCTATACATACTGGACCAATTACTACAGCTCGTGCACGCCAACTAAATTACCAGGTACTTTCGTTTCTTGGTAATGATTCTAATGTTCATGAGAATATGATGCTGCCTAAATTGGATACATTTGTTTTGCTTACAAATGAAGGGCCTAGCTTGGAGAAGGATGAACATTGGAGCAAGAACAAGCATGGAGATGATGGCATGCGCAAGGGAAACAAGAACGGAGTTACAAGTGATGATTTCAGGACTTTGAAGCCACCATAATGGGTGCATGAAGCCTTGGACGAAATATACAAGATGCCACTTCATAAATTTCGTCCCGAGGCTATTTTAGGTGCTGCGTCACCTTATTATTGGGCCAGGCCCATGTAATTTCGAAATACATAAGTATAGGCTATTTTTAGAGTCCGTATGTGTGGGGAAACAAGAGATAGGGTTGATTTCGGACTCCTCAACCAAGGGCCACGAAATTCCCCCCTCTTCCTCCATATATACAGCCCTTAGGGCATCGTTTAGACTTTGGGTTTTGTTTAGATTAAAAGTTCGCCATAGCTGCAACTTCGCGTACTTCGTTTGTGTTCAACGACCAGACAAAGGCGTCACAGAACCCCACCTTGATCAATAAAGCTTTCATCTTATATTCGCAATATCCAGATTGCAATCTTAGTTTCTTGCTTGTTCTTCGTTTGCTCGCAGGAAACAGACCCTCGTGGTCAGGTTGACCGTGCTCCGGCGTGGTCAATAACCTCTCGGAGTTGGTTTAGCGATTGCTAAGGCGCGACGTCCTCGCACGTTCGTAGTCGGATCGTCAAAGTCGACTTCCACCAAAGCGATATCCATCATCTCATCGAAAGACGGGACACCTTTGCCTCTATCAATTGTGATGTGGTACCTATGCAAGCATGTTCCTTATTACTTGGTAGACCATGGCAATTTGATAAAAATTCTGTACACCATGGTAGAAACAATCACTATACTCTTGTTCATAAGGATAAAAATATTACTTTGCTTCCTATGACTCCTGATTCCATTTTGAAAGATGATATTAATAGAGCTAATAAAGCAAAACAGGAGACGAATAAGAGTGAAAATCAGATTGTGGCAAAAGAATTTGAGCAACAAATGAAGCCTAATAATAAACCATCTAGTGTTGCTTCTGAAATTAAATTGAAAAGTGCATGTTTATTTGCCACCAAATCTGATATTGATGAGCTAGATTTCAGCAAATCTGTTTGCTATGCTTTTGTGTGCAAAGAGGCATTATTTTCATTCGAGGACGTGCCTTCCTCTTTGCCTCCTGCTGTCACTAACATTTTGCAGGCTGACGTTTTTCCACAAGACGTGCCACCGGGATTACCGCCTATTCGAGTGATTGAGCATCAGATTGACTTAATTCCCGGTGCTTCACTGCCAAACCGTGCACCATACCGTACCAATCCAGAGGAGACGAAGGAGATTATGCGTCAAGTACAAGAGCTTCTCGACAAAGGTTATATACGCGAATCCCTTAGTCCTTGTGCTGTTCCTATTATTCTAGTGCCAAAAAAGGATGGTACATCACGTATGTGTGTTGATTGTAGAGGCATTAATAATATTACTATTCGTTATCGTCATCCTATTCCTAGGCTAGATGATATGCTTGATGAATTGAGTGGCTCTACAATATTCTCCAAAGTTGATTTGCGTAGTGGCTACCATCAAATTCGTATGAAATTGGGAGATGAATGGAAAACAGCATTTAAAACTAAGTTTGGATTATATGAGTGGTTAGTCATGCCTTTTGGGTTAACTAATGCACCTAGTACTTTCATGAGATTAATGAACGAAGTTTTACGTGCTTTCATTGGACGATTTGTGGTAGTTTACTTTGATGACATATTGATTTATAGCAGATCTTTGGAAGAACATTTGGAACATTTACGTGCTGTTTTTATTGCTCTACGTGATGCACGTTTGTTTGGTAACCTTGGGAAGTGCACCTTTTGCACCGACCGAGTATTTTTTCTTGGCTATGTTGTTACTCCACAGGGAATTGAAGTTGACAAAGCCAAGATTGAAGCTATTGAGAGTTGGCCGCAGCCCAAAACGGTCACACAAGTGAGGAGTTTTCTTGGCCTCGCTGGATTCTATAGGCGTTTTGTGAGAGATTTCAGCACCATTGCTGCACCTCTCAACGAGCTTACAAAGAAGGATGTGCCTTTTGTTTGGGGTACCGCACAGGAAGAAACCTTCACGGTATTGAAAGATAAGTTGACACATGCTCCTTTACTCCAACTTCCTGATTTTAATAAGACTTTTGAGCTTGAATGTGATGCTAGTGGAATTGGATTAGGAGGTGTGTTATTACAAGATGGCAAACCTGTTGCATACTTTTCTGAAAAATTGAGTGGGCCTAGTCTGAATTATTCTACTTATGATAAAGAATTATATGCTCTTGTTCGGACTTTAGAAACATGGCAACATTATTTATGGCCCAAAGAATTTGTTATACATTCTGATCATGAATCTTTGAAACATATTAAAAGTCAAGCTAAACTGAACCGTAGACATGCTAAATGGGTTGAATTCATTGAGACTTTTCCTTATGTCATTAAACACAAGAAGGGAAAAGAAAATGTTATTGCTGATGCATTGTCTCGCCGCTATACTATGCTTTCACAACTTGACTTCAAAATATTTGGTTTGGAAACCATCAAAGATCAATATGTGAATGTTGCTGATTTGTTCTTTCGTGAAATTATTCGCTTGCATGGTGTGCCAAATACTATTGTTTCAGATCGTGATACTAAATTTCTTAGCCACTTTTGGAGATGTTTATGGGCTAAGTTGGGGACTAAACTGCTTTTTAGTACTACTTGTCACCCCCAAACTGATGGACAAACTGAAGTAGTCAATAGAACATTGTCTACTATGCTTAGGGCTGTTTTGAAGAATAATAAGAAAATGTGGGAGGAATGCTTGCCTCATATTGAATTTGCTTATAATCGTTCATTGCATTCTACTACTAAGATGTGCCCTTTTGAAGTTGTGTATGGTTTCCTACCTCATGCACCTATTGATTTGTTGCCTCTTCCATCTTCGGAGAAGGTTAATTTTGATGCTAAACAACGTGCTGAATTGATTTTAAAAATGCATGAGTTAACTAAGGAAAACATTGAGCGCATGAATGCTAAATATAAACTTGCTGGAGATAAGGGTAGAAAACATGTTGTGTTTGCACCTGGAGATCTTGTTTGGTTACATTTGCGTAAGGATAGATTTCCTGATTTGCGCAAATCAAAGTTAATGCCACGTGCTGATGGTCCCTTTAAGGTGTTAGAGAAAATAAATGATAATGCATATAAACTTGAGCTGCTGCAGATTTTGGGGTTAGTCCCACTTTTAACATTGCAGATTTGAAGCCTTATTTGGGTGAGGAAGATGAACTTCCGTCGAGGACGACTTCATTTCAAGAAGGGGAGGATGATGAGGACATCAATACAATTGTTACACCCACAGCCCCTGCTGCTATACATACTGGACCAATTACTAGAGCTCGTGCACGCCAACTAAATTACCAGGTACTTTCGTTTCTTGGTAATGATTCTAATGTTCATGAGAATATGATGCTGCCTAAATTGGATACATTTGTTTTGCTTACAAATGAAGGGCCTAGCTTGGAGAAGGATGAACATTGGAGCAAGAACAAGCATGGAGATGATGGCATGCGCAAGGGGAACAAGAACGGAGTTACAAGTGATGATTTCAGGACTTTGAAGCCACCATAATGGGTGCATGAAGCCTTGGACGAAATATACAAGATGCCACTTCCTAAATTTCATCCCGAGGCTATTTTAGGTGCTGCGTCACCTTATTATTGGGCCAGGCCCATGTAATTTCGAAATACATAAGTATAGGCTATTTTTAGAGTCCGTATGTGTGGGGAAACAAGAGATAGGGTTGATTTCGGACCCCTCCACCAAGGGCCACGAAATTCCCCCCTCTTCCTCCATATATACAGCCCTTAGGGCATCGTTTAGACTTTGGGTTTTGTTTAGATTAAAAGTTCGCCATAGCTGCAACTTCGCGTACTTCGTTTGTGTTCAACGACCAGACAAAGGCGTCACAGAACCCCACCTTGATCAATAAAGCTTTCATCTTATATTCGCAATATCCAGATTGCAATCTCAGTTTCTTGCTTGTTCTTCGTTTGCTCGCAGGAAACAGACCCTCGTGGTCAGGTTGATCGTGCTCCGGCGTGGTCAATAACCTCTCGGAGTTGGTTTAGCGATTGCTAAGGCGCGAGGTCCTCGCACGTTCGTAGTCGGATCGTCAAAGTCGACTTCCACCAAAGCGAAATCCACAATCTCATCAAAAGACGGGACACCTTTGCCTCTATCAAGTGGTATCAGATTTCCAGGTTGCTCGGTGAGATTTTACAGTATTTCGTAGTTTAGATCGAGTCTGTTCTTCATACCTACAGTCCACGAAAAAGCACAAAATAAAATTAGGGTTAGTTCATCATATCCGAACCAATCTGAGCCTTTGCATAATCTTTTTAGGGTTTTGCTTTGTTGAATTTGCGGTTGCATCGTCGTGTCTAGTTGCTGGTCTTAGAGTCTAGTCTTTTAGAGTTTCGAGTTCTGGTCATAAGTTGTCACGCCGCCGCCGCACCATCATCATCGCCCCTGCCATCTACCACCACCGCACCGAATCTGTATCCATATACCACCACCAATCCGTGTCCATATACCACCACCGATCCATATCCATATACTACCACCGCTACCACCACCGCTGCCATATACCACCACCATATATCCACCACCAATCCGAGTTCTTTGCTTATTAGGTTTGTTTTCGGGATCCCTCTAGATTCCGATTCGTGTTTCCTTGCCGGCGTAGGTTTCGAAAAAAAAAAGAGCGAAAAAAATAATTCAGAGTGTGCTTTTCCCTTGTTTACGTGCCGCGCCGTGATTTTGTTGTTGTTCTAGGCTCGCGTCTCTAGCACAGTCTAGCCTAGGACCAGCACAGTACCGTCGTTGAGCGTTTATTCAACTTTGCATCTCTGAATTGATTATTGCTGACCCTTTTTGCTACCATATTATAAGCCTTCCCAGCTCCACATACATCTACGTCGTGCGTTTGACTCTCCCTGGTAATCGCTCTATCCAAGCTTTGAGAGTTTTTGACTACAACAGTTGCCGATCACCGCCTGCTGCTGGGTAAGAACTGGTAAGAATTTGAGATTTGCTTGACGGATTTGTGACACCCACCACCACCACTTGTTCGTAGTCTGTAGGATCATATTCTTGTGTGTTTCTATTGCTGCTAACCATGCCAGGATCACAAGCCGACGAGATTGACTGGGAGAATTTATCGAACAAGGAGCTTCATGATAAGTTTCAGCAAATGATGACTGAACAGGTGCAAGATGTGCTGAACAATTTTGAAGAGGCCATGGAGAAGATCACTGGCCTTGAGAAGACGTTCGAAACAAAGCTCGATAACAAGTTTAATGAATTGCTCGCGCGTCTTCCACCACCACCACCCGCTGCACCTAACGCACCTCTCCAACAACAACAACAACGACTACCTCCTGATGAGGACATTAATACAATTGTTACACCCACAGCCCCTGCTGCTATACATACTGGACCAATTACTAGAGCTCGTGCACACCAACTAAATTACCAGGTACTTTCGTTTCTTGGTAATGATTCTAATGTTCATGAGAATATGATGCTGCCTAAATTGGATACATTTGTTTTGCTTACAAATGAAGGGTCTAGCTTGGAGAAGGATGAACATTGGAGCAAGAACAAGCATGGAGATGATGGCATGCACAAGGGGAACAAGAACGGAGTTACAAGTGATGATTTCAGGACTTTGAAGCCACCATAATGGGTGCATGAAGCCTTGGACGAAATATACAAGATGCCACTTCATAAATTTCGTCCCGAGGCTATTTTAGGTGCTGCATCACCTTATTATTGGGCCAGGCCCATGTAATTTCGAAATACATAAGTATAGGCTATTTTTAGAGTCCGTATGTGTGGGGAAACAAGAGATAGGGTTGATTTCGGACCCCTCCACCAAGGGCCACGAAATTCCCCCCTCTTCCTCCATATATACAGCCCTTAGGGCATCGTTTAGACTTTGGGGGGTTTTGTTTAGATTAAAAGTTCGCCATAGCTGCAACTTCGCGTACTTCGTTTGTGTTCAACGACCAGACCAAGGCGTCACAGAACCCCACCTTGATCAATAAAGCTTTCATCTTATATTCGCAATATCCAGATTGCAATCTTAGTTTCTTGCTTGTTCTTCGTTTGCTCGCAGGAAACAGACCCTCGTGGTCAGGTTGATCGTGCTCCGGCGTGGTCAATAACCTCTCGGAGTTGGTTTAGCGATTGCTAAGGCGCGACGTCCTCGCACGTTCGTAGTCGGATCGTCAAAGTCGACTTCCACCAAAGCGAAATCCACCATCTCATCGAAAGACGGGACACCTTTTCCCCTATCATTATACCATGTCATAAAAGCGATGATGCTGTTAATGTTGCTGATTTGTTCTTTCGTGAAATTATTCGCTTGCATGGTGTGCCAAATACTATTGTTTCAGATCGTGGTACTAAATTTCTTAGCCACTTTTGGAGATGTTTATGGGCTAAGTTGGGGACTAAACTGCTTTTTAGTACTACTTGTCACCCCCAAACTGATGGACAAACTGAAGTAGTCAATAGAACGTTGTCTACTATGCTTAGGGCTGTTTTGAAGAATAATAAGAAAATGTGGGAGGAATGCTTGCCTCATATTGAATTTGCTTATAATCGTTCATTGCATTCTACTACTAAGATGTGCCCTTTTGAAGTTGTGTATGGTTTCCTACCTCGTGCACCTATTGATTTGTTGCCTCTTCCATCTTCGGAGAAGGTTAATTTTGATGCTAAACAACGTGCTGAATTGATTTTAAAAATGCATGAGTTAACTAAGGAAAACATTGAGCGCATGAATGCTAAATATAAACTTGCTGGAGATAAGGGTAGAAAACATGTTGTGTTTGCACCCGGAGATCTTGTTTGGTTACATTTGCGTAAGGATAGATTTCCTGATTTGCGCAAATCAAAGTTAATGCCACGTGCTGATGGTCCCTTTAAGGTGTTAGAGAAAATAAATGATAATGCATATAAATTTGAGCTGCCTGCAGATTTTGGGGTTAGTCCCACTTTTAACATTGCAGATTTGAAGCCTTATTTGGGTGAGGAAGATGAACTTTCGTCGAGGACGACTTCATTTCAAGAAGGGGAGGATGATGAGGACATCAATACAATTGTTACACCCACAGCCCCTGCTGCTATACATACTGGACCAATTACTAGAGCTCGTGCACGCCAACTAAATTACCAGGTACTTTCGTTTCTTGGTAATGATTCTAATGTTCATGAGAATATGATGCTGCCTAAATTGGATACATTTGTTTTGCTGACAAATGAAGGGCCTAGCTTGGAGAAGGATGAACTTTGGAGCAAGAACAAGCATGGAGATGATGGCATGCGCAAGGGAAACAAGAACGGAGTTACAAGTGATGATTTCAGGACTTTGAAGCCACCATAATGGGTGCATGAAGCCTTGGACGAAATATACAAGATGCCACTTCATAAATTTCGTCCCGAGGCTATTTTAGGTGCTGCGTCACCTTATTATTGGGCCAGGCCCATGTAATTTCGAAATACATAAGTATAGGCTATTTTTAGAGTCCGTATGTGTGGGGAAACAAGAGATAGGGTTGATTTCGGACCCCTCCACCAAGGGCCACGAAATTCCCCCCCTCTTCCTCCATATATACAGCCCTTAGGGCATCGTTTAGACTTTGGGTTTTGTTTAGATTAAAAGTTCGCCATAGCTGCAACTTCACGTACTTCGTTTGTGTTCAACGACCAGACAAAGGCGTCACAGAACCCCACCTTGATCAATAAAGCTTTCATCTTATATTCGCAATATCCAGATTGCAATCTTAGTTTCTTGCTTGTTCTTCGTTTGCTCGCAGGAAACAGACCCTCGTGGTCAGGTTGATCGTGCTCCGGCGTGGTCAATAACCTCTCGGAGTTGGTTTAGCGATTGCTAAGGCGCGACGTCCTCGCACGTTCGTAGTCGGATCGCCAAAGTCGACTTCCACCAAAGCGAAATCCACCATCTCATCGACAGACGGGACACCTTTGCCTCTATCAGATAGCATATTTGTTGTCGTGGATAGATTCTCGAAAATGGCACACTTTATACCATGTCATAAAAGCGATGATGCTGTTAATGTTGCTGATTTGTTCTTTCGTGAAATTATTCGCTTGCATGGTGTGCCAAATACTATTGTTTCAGATCGTGATACTAAATTTCTTAGCCACTTTTGGAGATGTTTATGGGCTAAGTTGGGGACTAAACTGCTTTTTAGTACTACTTGTCACCCCCAAACTGATGGACAAACTGAAGTAGTCAATAGAACGTTGTCTACTATGCTTAGGGCTGTTTTGAAGAATAATAAGAAAATGTGGGAGGAATGCTTGCCTCATATTGAATTTGCTTATAATCGTTCATTGCATTCTACTACTAAGATGTGCCCTTTTGAAGTTGTGTATGGTTTCCTACCTCGTGCACCTATTGATTTGTTGCCTCTTCCATCTTCGGAGAAGGTTAATTTTGATGCTAAACAACGTGCTGAATTGATTTTAAAAATGCATGAGTTAACTAAGGAAAACTGATAGAGGCAAAGGTGTCCCGTCTTTCGATGAGATGGTGGATTTCGCTTTGGTGGAAGTCGACTTTGACGATCCGACTACGAACGTGCGAGGACGTCGCGCCTTAGCAATCGCTAAACCAACTCCGAGAGGTTATTGACCACGCCGGAGCACGATCAACCTGACCACGAAGGTCTGTTTCCTGCGAGCAAACGAAGAACAAGCAAGAAACTAAGATTGCAATCTGGATATTGCGAATATAAGATGAAAGCTTTATTGATCAAGGTGGGGTTCTGTGACGCCTTTGTCTGGTCGTTGAACACAAACGAAGTACGCGAAGTTGCAGCTATGGCGAACTTTTAATCTAAACAAAACCCAAAGTCTAAACGATTCCCTAAGGGCTGTATATATGGAGGAAGAGGGGGGAATTTCGTGGCCCTTGGTGGAGGGGTCCGAAATCAACCCTATCTCTTGTTTCCCCACACATACGGACTCTAAAAATAGCCTATACTTATGTATTTCGAAATTACATGGGCCTGGCCCAATAATAAGGTGACGCAGCACCTAAAATAGCCTCGGGACGAAATTTATGAAGTGGCATCTTGTATATTTCGTCCAAGGCTTCATGCACCCATTATGGTGGCTTCAAAGTCCTGAAATCATCACTTGTAACTCCGTTATTGTTCCCCTTGCGCATGCCATCATCTCCATGCTTGTTCTTGCTCCAATGTTCATCCTTCTCCAAGCTAGGCCCTTCATTTGTAAGCAAAACAAATGTATCCAATTTAGGCAGCATCATATTCTCATGAACATTAGAAATATTACCAAGAAACGAAAGTACCTGGTAATTTAGTTGGCGTGCACGAGCTCTAGTAATTGGTCCAGTATGTATAGCAGCAGGGGTTGTGGGTGTAACAATTGTATTGATGTCCTCATCACAAGATCTCCAGGTGCAAACACAACATGTTTTCTACCCTTATCTCCAGCAAGTTTATATTTAGCATTCATACGCTCAATGTTTTCCTTAGTTAACTCATGCATTTTTAAAATCAATTCAGCACGTTGTTTAGCATCAAAATTAACCTTCTCCGAAGATGGAAGAGGCAACAAATCAATAGGTGCACGAGGTAGGAAACCATACACAACTTCAAAAGGGCACATCTTAGTAGTAGAATGCAATGAACGATTATAAGCAAATTCAATATGAGGCAAGCATTCCTCCCACATTTTCTTATTATTCTTCAAAACAGCCCTAAGCATAGTAGACAACGTTCTATTGACTACTTCAGTTTGTCCATCAGTTTGGGGGTGACAAGTAGTACTAAAAAGCAGTTTAGTCCCCAACTTAGCCCATAAACATCTCCAAAAGTGGCTAAGAAATTTAGTATCACGATCTGAAACAATAGTATTTGGCACACCATGCAAGCGAATAATTTCACGAAAGAACAAATCAGCAACATTAACAGCATCATCGCTTTTATGACATGGTATAAAGTGTGCCATTTTCGAGAATCTATCCACGACAACAAATATGCTATCTGATAGAGGCAAAGGTGTCCCGTCTGTCGATGAGATGGTGGATTTCGCTTTGGTGGAAGTCGACTTTGGCGATCCGACTACGAACGTGCGAGGACGTCGCGCCTTAGCAATCGCTAAACCAACTCCGAGAGGTTATTGACCACGCCGGAGCACGATCAACCTGACCACGAGGGTCTGTTTCCTGCGAGCAAACGAAGAACAAGCAAGAAACTAAGATTGCAATCTGGATATTGCGAATATAAGATGAAAGCTTTATTGATCAAGGTGGGGTTCTGTGACGCCTTTGTCTGGTCGTTGAACACAAACGAAGTACGTGAAGTTGCAGCTATGGCGAACTTTTAATCTAAACAAAACCCAAAGTCTAAACGATGCCCTAAGGGCTGTATATATGGAGGAAGAGGGGGGGAATTTCGTGGCCCTTGGTGGAGGGGTCCGAAATCAACCCTATCTCTTGTTTCCCCACACATACGGACTCTAAAAATAGCCTATACTTATGTATTTCGAAATTACATGGGCCTGGCCCAATAATAAGGTGACGCAGCACCTAAAATAGCCTCGGGACGAAATTTATGAAGTGGCATCTTGTATATTTCGTCCAAGGCTTAATGCACCCATTATGGTGGCTTCAAAGTCCTGAAATCATCACTTGTAACTCCGTTCTTGTTCCCCTTGCGCATGCCATCATCTCCATGCTTGTTCTTGCTCCAATGTTCATCCTTCTCCAAGCTAGGCCCTTCATTTGTAAGCAAAACAAATGTATCCAATTTAGGCAGCATCATATTCTCATGAACATTAGAATCATTACCAAGAAACGAAAGTACCTGGTAATTTAGTTGGCGTGCACGAGCTCTAGTAATTGGTCCAGTATGTATAGCAGCAGGGGCTGTGGGTGTAACAATTGTATTGATGTCCTCATCAGTGTTCCTCTTGCGTTTGGCCAAACTGTTGGTGCTGCTGTTGATACTTCTGTGGCTCCTGCTGCTGATGCGGAGGAGGATGATTATGTGGGAGATTATGAGGATGAGGTTGATCAAAATCAGCACTACGTGCAGCCACCTGTACCACCACCAGCAGGTCGACCTCAGGTATATATTCGTAATGGTAGGCCTGCACCACCACCTCAGGTACGAGATGATGTCCATATTCCTAAACTGAAATTGAATATTCCACCATTTGAGGTTAGATATGTTCCTGATATATATCTTACTTGGGAGTTAGAAACTGAACAACGATTTACATGTTTACAATATCCTGAGGAGAGACGAGTTGCTGCTGCTGTTTGTGCTTTCACTAGTTTTGCATGTGTATGGTGGTCTGAACATTGTAGATTATATACTATTCCAACTACTTGGGCTGCTTTGAAAACTGCTATGCGTACGCGTTGGGTTCCACCATATTACCAACGTGAATTGCTTCAAAAATTTCAGCGTTTAAGACAAGGGAAAAATTCTGTAGAAGAATATTATCAGGAATTACAAACTGGCATGATTAGATGTGGTATTGTTGAGGATAATGAAGCTATGCTTGCACGTTTTCTGGGTGGATTAAATAGAGAGATTCAGACCATTCTAGACTATAAGGAGTATACTAATATCACTCGTTTATTCCATCTTGCTTGTAAAGCTGAACGTGAAGTGCAGGATCGACAAGCATTGGGGCGGACTAACTTCTTTGCAGGCCGACCTTCATCATGGACACCACGTGCATCTTCTACTTCAACTACACCAGCACCTCCATCCGGTGCCACCTCCAGCTGTGATACAAGAAAACAGGCACAACCACCATTATCTGCCAAGAGCGCACCTGCGGGGCCTGCACAGCGTTCTTCTTCTTCCATGGCATCAACAGGGCACACAAGTGATATTATTTGTCGTCGTTGTAAGGGAGGAGGTCATTATGCGAGGGAATGCAAATCTCCGCGTGTGATGATTGCTACCGTGGATGGTGGATATGAGTCCGCTAGTGACTATGATGAGGAGACTTTGGCTCTTATTACACGTGAAGAACATGGTGGAGATGATTCTGATCATGAGATGCAATACATGGCTCCTGAAGACGCTGACAGGTATGAATGTTTAGTTGCTCAACGTGTTTTGAGTGTGCAGGTCACACAAGCTGAGCAAAATCAGAGGCACAATTTGTTCCATACCAAGGGAGTTGTGAAGGAACGTTCTGTGCGCGTCATAATAGACGGAGGGAGCTGCAACAACTTGGCTAGCATGGAGATGGTGGAGAAGCTTTCTCTCACCACAAGACCACATCCACATCCTTACTACATCCAATGGTTCAACAACAGCGGCAAGGTTAAGGTAACACGTACTGTTCGTGTGCATTTTAGTATCTCTACATATGCTGATTATGTTGATTGTCATGTGGTACCTATGCAAGCATGTTCCTTATTACTTGGTAGACCATGGCAATTTGATAAAAATTCTGTACACCATGGTAGAAACAATCACTATACTCTTGTTCATAAGGATAAAAATATTACTTTGCTTCCTATGACTCCTGATTCCATTTTGAAAGATGATATTAATAGAGCTAATAAAGCACAACAGGAGAAGAATAAGAGTGAAAATCAGATTGTGGCAAAAGAATTTGAGCAACAAATGAAGCCTAATAATAAACCATCTAGTGTTGCTTCTGAAATTAAATTGAAAAGTGCATGTTTATTTTCCACCAAATCTGATATTGATGAGCTAGATTTCAGCAAATCTGTTTGCTATGCTTTTGTGTGCAAAGAGGCATTATTTTCATTCGAGGACGTGCCTTCCTCTTTGCCTCCTGCTGTCACTAACATTTTGCAGGAGTTCGCTGACGTTTTTCCACAAGACGTGCCACCGGGATTACCGCCTATTCGAGGGATTGAGCATCAGATTGACTTAATTCCCGGTGCTTCACTGCCAAACCGTGCACCATACCGTACTGATGAGGACATCAATACAATTGTTACACCCACAGCCCCTGCTGCTATACATACTGGACCAATTACTAGAGCTCGTGCACGCCAACTAAATTACCAGGTACTTTCGTTTCTTGGTAATGATTCTAATGTTCATGAGAATATGATGCTGCCTAAATTGGATACATTTGTTTTGCTTACAAATGAAGGGCCTAGCTTGGAGAAGGATGAACATTGGAGCAAGAACAAGCATGGAGATGATGGCATGCGCAAGGGGAACAAGAACGGAGTTACAAGTGATGATTTCAGGACTTTGAAGCCACCATAATGGGTGCATGAAGCCTTGGACGAAATATACAAGATGCCACTTCATAAATTTCGTCCCGAGGTTATTTTAGGTGCTGCGTCATCTTATTATTGGGCCAGGCCCATGTAATTTCGAAATACATAAGTATAGGCTATTTTTAGAGTCCGTATGTGTGGGGAAACAAGAGATAGGGTTGATTTCGGACCCCTCCACCAAGGGCCACGAAATTCCCCCCTCTTCCTCCATATATACAGCCCTTAGGGCATCGTTTAGACTTTGGGTTTTGTTTAGATTAAAAGTTCGCCATAGCTGCAACTTCGCGTACTTCGTTTGTGTTCAACGACCAGACAAAGGCGTCACAGAACCCCACCTTGATCAATAAAGCTTTCATCTTATATTCGCAATATCCAGATTGCAATCTTAGTTTCTTGCTTGTTCTTCGTTTGCTCGCAGGAAACAGACCCTCGTGGTCAGGTTGATCGTGCTCCGGCGTGGTCAATAACCTCTCGGAGTTGGTTTAGCGATTGCTAAGGCGCGACGTCCTCGCACGTTCGTAGTCGGATCGTCAAAGTCGACTTCCACCAAAGCGAAAACCACCATCTCATCGAAAGACGGGACACATTTGCCTCTATCACGTACCAATCCAGAGGAGACGAAGGAGATTATGCGTCAAGTACAAGAGCTTCTCGACAAAGGTTATATACGCGAATCCCTTAGTCCTTGTGCTGTTCCTATTATTCTAGTGCCGAAAAAGGATGGTACATCACGTATGTGTGTTGATTGTAGAGGCATTAATAATATTACTATTCGTTATCGTCATCCTATTCCTAGGCTAGATGATATGCTTGATGAATTGAGTGGCTCTACAATATTCTCCAAAGTTGATTTGCGTAGTGGCTACCATCAAATTCGTATGAAATTGGGAGATGAATGGAAAACAGCATTTAAAACTAAGTTTGGATTATATGAGTGGTTAGTCATGCCTTTTGGGTTAACTAATGCACCTAGTACTTTCATGAGATTAATGAATGAAGTTTTACGTGCTTTCATTGGACGATTTGTGGTAGTTTACTTTGATGACATATTTATTTATAGCAGATCTTTGGAAGAACATTTGGAACATTTACGTGCTGTTTTTATTGCTCTACGTGATGCACGTTTGTTTGGTAACCTTGGGAAGTGCACCTTTTGCACCGACCGAGTATCTTTTCTTGGCTATGTTGTTACTCCACAGGGAATTGAAGTTGATAAAGCCAAGATTGAAGCTATTGAGAGTTGGCCGCAGCCCAAAACGGTCACACAAGTGAGGAGTTTTCTTGGCCTCGCTGGATTCTATAGGCGTTTTGTGAGAGATTTCAGCACCATTGCTGCACCTCTCAATGAGCTTACAAAGAAAGATGTGCCTTTTCTTTGGGGTACCGCACAGGAAGAAGCCTTCACGGTATTGAAAGATAAGTTGACACATGCTCCTTTACTCCAACTTCCTGATTTTAATAAGACTTTTGAGCTTGAATGTGATGCAAGTGGAATTGGATTAGGAGGTGTGTTATTACAAGATGGCAAACCTGTTGCTTACTTTTCTGAAAAATTGAGTGGGCCTAGTCTGAATTATTCTACTTATGATAAAGAATTATATGCTCTTGTTCGGACTTTAGAAACATGGCAACATTATTTATGGCCCAAAGAATTTGTTATACATTCTGATCATGAATCTTTGAAACATATTAAAAGTCAAGCTAAACTGAATCGTAGACATGCTAAATGGGTGGAATTCATTGAGACTTTCCCTTATGTCATTAAACACAAGAAGGGAAAAGAAAATGTTATTGCTGATGCATTGTCTCGTCGCTATACTATGCTTTCACAACTTGACTTCAAAATATTTGGTTTGGAGACCATCAAAGATCAATATGTGCATGATGCTGACTTTAAAGATGTAATGCAGAATTGTAAAGAAGGAAGAATGTGGAACAAGTTTGTTGTTAACGATGGATTTGTGTTTCGTGCTAACAAGCTATGCATTCCAGCTAGCTCCATTCTTCTTTTGTTGTTGCAGGAGGCGCATGGAGGAGGATTAATGGGACACTTTGGCGTGAAGAAGACGGAGGACGTACTTGCTACACATTTCTTTTGGCCAAAGATGAGACGGGATGTTGAGCGTTTTATTGCTCGCTGCACTACATGTCAAAAAGCTAAGTCACGACTCAATCCTCATGGTTTATATATGCCTTTGCCTGTACCTAGTGTTCCTTGGGAGGATATATCTATGGACTTTGTTTTAGGTTTACCTCGAACAAAGAAGGGGAGGGATAGCATATTTGTTGTCGTGGATAGATTCTCGAAAATGGCACACTTTGTACCATGTCATAAAAGCGATGATGCTGTTAATGTTGCTGATTTGTTCTTTCGTGAAATTATTCGCTTGCATGGTGTGCCAAATACTATTGTTTCAGATCGTGATACTAAATTTCTTAGCCACTTTTGGAGATGTTTATGGGCTAAGTTGGGGACTAAACTGCTTTTTAGTACTACTTGTCACCCCCAAACTGATGGCCAAACTGAAGTAGTCAATAGAACATTGTCTACTATGCTTAGGGCTGTTTTGAAGAGTAATAAGAAAATGTGGGAGGAATGCTTGCCTCATATTGAATTTGCTTATAATCGTTCATTGCATTCTACTACTAAGATGTGCCCTTTTGAAGTTGTGTATGGTTTCCTACCTCGTGCACCTATTGATTTGTTGCCTCTTCCATCTTCGGAGAAGGTTAATTTTGATGCTAAACAACGTGCTGAATTGATTTTAAAAATGCATGAGTTAACTAAGGAAAACATTGAGCGTATGAATGCTAAATATAAACTTGCTGGAGATAAGGGTTGATGAGGACATCAATACAATTGTTACACCCACAGCCCCTGCTACATATACGAGACCAATTACTAGAGCTCGCGCACGCCAACTAAATTACCAGGTACTTTCATTTCTTGGTAATGATTCTAATGTTCATGAGAATATGATGCTGCCTAAATTGGATACATTTGTTTTGCTTACAAATGAAGGGCCTAGCTTGGAGAAGGATGAACATTGGAGCAAGAACAAGCATGGAGATGATGGCATGCGCAAGGGGAACAAGAACGGAGTTACAAGTGATGATTTCAGGACTTTGAAGCCACCATAATGGGTGCATGAAGCCTTGGACGAAATATACAAGATGCCACTTCATAAATTTCGTCCCGAGGCTATTTTAGGTGCTGCGTCACCTTATTATTGGGCCAGGCCCATGTAATTTCGAAATACATAAGTATAGGCTATTTTTAGAGTCCGTATGTGTGGGGAAACAAGAGATAGGGTTGATTTCGGACCCCTCCACCAAGGGCCACGAAATTCCCCCCTCTTCCTCCATATATACAGCCCTTAGGGCATCGTTTAGACTTTGGGTTTTGTTTAGATTAAAAGTTCGCCATAGCTGCAACTTCGCGTACTTCGTTTGTGTTCAACGACCAGACAAAGGCGTCACAGAACCCCACCTTGATCAATAAAGCTATCATCTTATATTCGCAATATCCAGATTGCAATCTTAGTTTCTTGCTTGTTCTTCGTTTGCTCGCAGGAAACAGACCCTCGTGGTCAGGTTGATCGTGCTCCGGCGTGGTCAATAACCTCTCGGAGTTGGTTTAGCGATTGCTAAGGCGCGACGTCCTCGCACGTTCGTAGTCGGATCGTCAAAGTCGACTTCCACCAAAGCGATATCCATCATCTCATCGAAAGATCGGGACCCTCGCCTCTATCAACTTGACTTCAAAATATTTGGTTTGGAGACCATCAAAGATCAATATGTGCATGATGCTGATTTTAAAGATGTAATGCAGAATTGTAAAGAAGGAAGAATGTGGAACAAGTTTGTTGTTAACGATGGATTTGTGTTTCGTGCTAACAAGCTATGCATCCCAGCTAGCTCCGTTCGTCTTTTGTTGTTGCAGGAGGCGCATGGAGGAGGATTAATGGGACACTTTGGCGTGAAAAAGACGGAGGACGTACTTGCTACACATTTCTTTTGGCCAAAGATGAGACGGGATGTTGAGCGTTTTATTGCTCGCTGCACTACATGTCAAAAAGCTAAGTCACGACTCAATCCTCATGGTTTATATATGCCTTTGCCTGTACCTAGTGTTCCTTGGGAGGATATATCTATGGACTTTGTTTTAGGTTTACCTCGAACAAAGAAGGGGAGGGATAGCATATTTGTTGTCGTGGATAGATTCTCGAAAATGGCGCACTTTATACCATGTCATAAAAGCGATGATGCTGTTAATGTTGCTGATTTGTTCTTTCGTGAAATTATTCGCTTGCATGGTGTGCCAAATACTATTGTTTCAGATCATGATACTAAATTTCTTAGCCACTTTTGGAGATGTTTATGGGCTAAGTTGGGGACTAAACTGCTTTTTAGTACTACTTGTCACCCCCAAACTGATGGACAAACTGAAGTAGTCAATAGAACGTTGTCTACTATGCTTAGGGCTGCTTTGAAGAATAATAAGAAAATGTGGGAGGAATGCTTGCCTCATATTGAATTTGCTTATAATCGTTCATTGCATTCTACTACTAAGATGTGCCCTTTTGAAGTTGTGTATGGTTTCCTACCTCGTGCACCTATTGATTTGTTGCCTCTTCCATCTTCGGAGAAGGTTAATTTTGATGCTAAACAACGTGCTGAATTGATTTTAAAAATGCATGAGTTAACTAAGGAAAACATTGAGCGGATGAATGCTAAATATAAACTTGCTGGAGATAAGGGTAGAAAACATGTTGTGTTTGCACCTGGAGATCTTGTTTGGTTACATTTGCGTAAGGATAGATTTCCTGATTTGCGCAAATCAAAGCTAATGCCACGTGCTGATGGTCCCTTTAAGGTGTTAGAGAAAATAAATGATAATGCATATAAACTTGAGCTGCCTGCAGATTTTGTTGTTAGTCCCACTTTTAACATTGCAGATTTGAAGCCTTATTTGGGTGAGGAAGATGAACTTTCGTCGAGGAAGACTTCATTTCAAGAAGGGGAGGATGATGAGGACATTAATACAATTGTTACACCCACAGCCCCTGCTGCTATACATACTGGACCAATTACTAGAGCTCGTGCACGCCAACTAAATTACCAGGTACTTTCGTTTCTTGGTAATGATTCTAATGTTCATGAGAATATGATGTTGCCTAAATTGGATACATTTGTTTTGCTTACAAATGAAGGGTCTAGCTTGGAGAAGGATGAACATTGGAGCAAGAACAAGCATGGAGATGATGGCATGCACAAGGGGAACAAGAACGGAGTTACAAGTGATGATTTCAGGACTTTGAAGCCACCATAATGGGTGCATGAAGCCTTGGACGAAATATACAAGATGCCACTTCATAAATTTCGTCCCGAGGCTATTTTAGGTGCTGCGTCACCTTATTATTGGGCCAGGCCCATGTAATTTCGAAATACATAAGTATAGGCTATTTTTAGAGTCCGTATGTGTGGGGAAACAAGAGATAGGGTTGATTTCGGACCCCTCCACCAAGGGCCACGAAATTCCCCCCTCTTCCTCCATATATACAGCCCTTAGGGCATCGTTTAGACTTTGGGGGGTTTTGTTTAGATTAAAAGTTCGCCATAGCTGCAACTTCGCGTACTTCGTTTGTGTTCAACGACCAGACCAAGGCGTCACAGAACCCCACCTTGATCAATAAAGCTTTCATCTTATATTCGCAATATCCAGATTGCAATCTTAGTTTCTTGCTTGTTCTTCGTTTGCTCGCAGGAAACAGACCCTCGTGGTCAGGTTGATCGTGCTCCGGCGTGGTCAATAACCTCTCGGAGTTGGTTTAGCGATTGCTAAGGCGCGACGTCCTCGCACGTTCGTAGTCGGATCGTCAAAGTCGACTTCCACCAAAGCGAAATCCACCATCTCATTGAAAGACGGGACACCTTTGCCTCTATCACCTCCACGTCGCGAAGCAGACCTCCGCCGAGCAAGCCGTGTTCCTCTTGCGTTTGGCCAAACTGTTGGTGCTGCTGTTGATACTTCTGTGGCTCCTGCTGCTGATGCGGAGGAGGATGATTATGTGGGAGATTATGAGGATGAGGTTGATCAAAATCAACACTACATGCAGCCTGTACCACCACCAGCAGGTCGACCTCAGGTATATATTCGTAATGGTAGGCCTGCACCACCACCTCAGGTACGAGATGATGTCCATATTCCTAAACTGAAATTGAATATTCCACCATTTGAGGGTAGATATGTTCCTGATATATATCTTACTTGGGAGTTAGAAACTGAACAACGATTTACATGTTTACAATATCCTGAGGAGAGACGAGTTGCTGCTGCTGTTTGTGCTTTCACTAGTTTTGCATGTGTATGGTGGTCTGAACATTGTAGATTATATCCTATTCCAACTACTTGGGCTGCTTTGAAAACTGCTATGCGTGCGCGTTGGGTTCCACCATATTATCAACGTGACTTGCTTCAAAAATTGCAGCGTTTAAGACAAGGAAAAAATTCTATAGAAGAATATTATCAGGAATTACAAACTGGCATGATTAGATGTGGTATTGTTGAGGAGAATGAAGCTATGCTTGCACGTTTTCTGGGTGGATTAAATAGAGAGATTCAGACCATTTTAGACTATAAGGAGTATACTAATATCACTCGTTTATTCCATCTTGCTTGTAAAGCTGAACGTGAAGTGCAGGATCGACAAGCATTGGGGCGAACTAACTTTTCTGCAGGCCGACCTTCCTCATGGACACCACGTGCATCTTCTACTTCAACTGCACCAGCACCTCCATCCGGTGCCACCTCCAGCCGTGATACAAGAAAACATGCACAACCATCATTATCTGCCAAGAGCGCACCTGCGGGGCCTGCACAGCGTTCTTCTTCTTCCATGGCATCAACAGGGCACACAAGTGATATTATTTGTCGTCGTTGTAAGGGAGGAGGTCATTATGCGAGGGAATGCAAATCTCCGCGTGTGATGATTGCTACCGCGGATGGTGGATATGAGTCCGCTAGTGACTATGATGAGGAGACTTTGGCTCTTATTACACGTGAAGAACATGGTGGAGATGATTCTGATAATGAGACGCAATACATGGCTCCTGAAGACGCTGACAGGTATGAATGTTTAGTTGCTCAACGTGTTTTGAGTGTGCAGGTCACACAAGCTGAGCAAAATCAGAGGCACAATTTGTTCCATACGAAGGGAGTTGTGAAGGAACGTTCTGTGCGCGTCATCATAGACGGAGGGAGCTGCAACAACTTGGCTAGCATGGAGATGGTGGAGAAGCTTTCTCTCACCACAAGACCACATCCACATCCTTACTACATCCAATGGTTCAACAACAGCGGCAAGGTTAAGGTAACACGTACTGTTCGTGTGCATTTTAGTATCTCTACATATGCTGATTATGTTGATTGTGATGTGGTACCTATGCAAGCATGTTCCTTATTACTTGGTAGACCATGGCAATTTGATAAAAATTCTGTACACCATGGTAGAAACAATCACTACACTCTTGTTCATAAGGATAAAAATATTACTTTGCTTCCTATGACTCCTGATTCCATTTTGAAAGATGATATTAATAGAGCTCATAAAGCACAACAGGAGAAGAATAAGAGTGAAAATCAGATTGTGGCAAAAGAATTTGAGCAACAAATGAAGCCTAATAATAAACCATCTAGTGTTGTTTCTGAGATTAAATTGAAAAGTGCATGTTTATTTGCCACCAAATCTGATATTGATGAGCTAGATTTCAGCAAATCTGTTTGCTATGCTTTTGTGTGCAAAGAGGCATTATTTTCATTCGAGGACGTGCCTTCCTCTTTGCCTCCTGCTGTCACTAACATTTTGCAGGAGTTCGCTGACGTTTTTCCACAAGACGTGCCACTGGGATTACCGCCTATTCGAGGGATTGAGCATCAGATTGACTTAATTCCCGGTGCTTCACTGCCAAATCTTGCACCATACCGTACCAATCCAGAGGAGACGAAGGAGATTATGCGTCAAGAACAAGAGCTTCTCGACAAAGGTTATATACGCGAATCCCTTAGTCCTTGTGCTGTTCCTATTATTCTAGTGCCGAAAAAGGATGGTACATCACGTATGTGTGTTGATTGTAGAGGCATTAATAATATTACTATTCGTTATCGTCATCCTATTCCTAGGCTAGATGATATGCTTGATGAATTGAGTGGCTCTACAATTTTCTCCAAAGTTGATTTGCGTAGTGGCTACCATCAAATTCGTATGAAATTGGGAGATGAATGGAAAACAGCATTTAAAACTAAGTTTGGATTATATGAGTGGTTAGTCATGCCTTTTGGGTTAACTAATGCACCTAGTACTTTCATGAGATTAATGAACGAAGTTTTACGTGCTTTCATTGGACGATTTGTGGTAGTTTACTTTGATGACATATTGATTTATAGCAGATCTTTGGAAGAACATTTGGAACATTTACGTGCTGTTTTTATTGCTCTACGTGATGCACGTTTGTTTGGTAACCTTGGGAAGTGCACCTTTTGCACCGACCGAGTATCTTTTCTTGGCTATGTTGTTACTCCACAGGGAATTGAAGTTAATAAAGCCAAGATTGAAGCTATTGAGAGTTGGCTGCAGCCCAAAACGGTCACACAAGTGAGGAGTTTTCTTGGCCTCGCTGGATTCTATAGGCGTTTTGTGAGAGATTTCAGCACCATTGCTGCACCTCTCAATGAGCTTACAAAGAAAGATGTGCCTTTTCTTTGGGGTACCGCACAGGAAGAAGCCTTCACGGTATTGAAAGATAAGTTGACACATGCTCCTTTACTCCAACTTCCTGATTTTAATAAGACTTTTGAGCTTGAATGTGATGCTAGTGGAATTGGATTAGGAGGTGTGTTTTTACAAGATGGCAAACCTGTTGCATACTTTTCTGAAAAATTGAGTGGGCCTAGTCTGAATTATTCTACTTATGATAAAGAATTATATGCTCTTGTTCGGACTTTAGAAACATGGCAACATTATTTATGGCCCAAAGAATTTGTTATACATTCTGATCATGAATCTTTGAAACATATTAAAAGTCAAGCTAAACTGAATCGTAGACATGCTAAATGGGTTGAATTCATTGAGACTTTCCCTTATGTCATTAAACACAAGAAGGGAAAAGAAAATGTTATTGCTGATGCATTGTCTCGTCGCTATACTATGCTTTCACAACTTGACTTCAAAATATTTGGTTTGGAGACTATCAAAGATCAATATGTTCATGATGCTGATTTTAAAGATGTAATGCAGAATTGTAAAGAAGGAAGAATGTGGAACAAGTTTGTTGTTAACGATGGATTTGTGTTTCGTGCTAACAAGCTATGCATTCCAGCTAGCTCCGTTCGTCTTTTGTTGTTGCAGGAGGCGCATGGAGGAGGATTAATGGGACACTTTGGCGTGAAGAAGACGGAGGACGTACTTGCTACACATTTCTTTTGGCCAAAGATGAGACGGGATGTTGAGCGTTTTATTGCTCGCTGCACTACATGTCAAAAAGCTAAGTCACGACTCAATCCTCATGGTTTATATATGCCTTTGCCTGTACCTAGTGTTCCTTGGGAGGATATATCTATGGACTTTGTTTTAGGTTTACCTTGAACAAAGAAGGGGAGGGATAGCATATTTGTTGTCGTGGATAGATTCTCGAAAATGGCACACTTTATACCATGTCATAAAAGCGATGATGCTGTTAATGTTGCTGATTTGTTCTTTCGTGAAATTATTCGCTTGCATGGTGTGCCAAATACTATTGTTTCAGATCGTGATGCTAAATTTCTTAGCCACTTTTGGAGATGTTTATGGGCTAAGTTGGGGACTAAACTGCTTTTTAGTACTACTTGTCACCCCCAAACTGATGGACAAACTGAAGTAGTCAATAGAACGTTGTCTACTATGCTTAGGGCTGTTTTGAAGAATAATAAGAAAATGTGGGAGGAATGCTTGCCTCATATTGAATTTGCTTATAATCGTTCATTGCATTCTACTACTAAGATGTGCCCTTTTGAAGTTGTGTATGGTTTCCTACCTCGTGCTCCTATTGATTTGTTGCCTCTTCCATCTTCGGAGAAGGTTAATTTTGATGCTAAACAACGTGCTGAATTGATTTTAAAAATGCATGAGTTAACTAAGGAAAACATTGAGCGCATGAATGCTAAATATAAACTTGCTGGAGATAAGGGTAGAAAACATGTTGTGTTTGCACCTGGAGATCTTGTTTGGTTACATTTGCGTAAGGATAGATTTCCTGATTTGCGCAAATCAAAGTTAATGCCACGTGCTGATGGTCCCTTTAAGGTGTTAGGGAAAATAAATGATAATGCATATAAACTTGAGCTGCCTGCAGATTTTGGGGTTAGTCCCACTTTTAACATTGCAGATTTGAAGCCTTATTTGGGTGAGGAAGATGAACTTCCGTCGAGGACGACTTCATTTCAAGAAGGGGAGGATGATGAGGACATCAATACAATTGTTACACCCACAGCCCCTGCTGCTATACATACTGGACCAATTACTAGAGCTCGTGCACGCCAACTAAATTACCAGGTACTTTAGTTTCTTGGTAATGATTCTAATGTTCATGAGAATATGATGCTGCCTAAATTGGATACATTTGTTTTGCTTACAAATGAAGGGCCTAGCTTGGAGAAGGATGAACATTGGAGCAAGAACAAGCATGGAGATGATGGCATGCGCAAGGGGAACAAGAACGGAGTTACAAGTGATGATTTCAGGACTTTGAAGCCACCATAATGGGTGCATGAAGCCTTGGACGAAATATACAAGATGCCACTTCATAAATTTCGTCCCGAGGCTATTTTAGGTGCTGCGTCACCTTATTATTGGGCCAGGCCCATGTAACTTCGAAATACATAAGTATAGGCTATTTTTAGAGTCCGTATGTGTGGGGAAACAAGAGATAGGGTTGATTTCGGACCCCTCCACCAAGGGCCACGAAATTCCCCCCTCTTCCTCCATATATACAGCCCTTAGGGCATCGTTTAGACTTTGGGTTTTGTTTAGATTAAAAGTTCGCCATAGCTGCAACTTCGCGTACTTCGTTTGTGTTCAACGACCAGACAAAGGCGTCACAGAACCCCACTTTGATCAATAAAGCTTTCATCTTATATTCGCAATATCCAGATTGCAATCTTAGTTTCTTGCTTGTTCTTCGTTTGCTCGCAGGAAACAGACCCTCGTGGTCAGGTTGATCGTGCTCCGGCGTGGTCAATAACCTCTCGGGGTTGGTTTAGCGATTGCTAAGGCGCGACGTCCTCGCACGTTCGTAGTCGGATCGTCAAAGTCGACTTCCACCAAAGCGAAATCCACCATCTCATCGAAAGACGGGACACCTTTGCCTCTATCAGAACAAGTTTGTCGTTAACGATGGATTTGTGTTTCGTGCTAACAAGCTATGCATTCCAGCTAGCTCCGTTCGTCTTTTGTTGTTGCAGGAAGCGCATGGAGGAGGATTAATGGGACATTTTGGCGTGAAGAAGATGGAGGACGTACTTGCTACACATTTCTTTTGGCCAAAGATGAGACGGGATGTTGAGCGTTTTATTGCTCGATGCACTACATGTCAAAAAGCTAAGTCACGACTCAATCCTCATGGTTTATATATGCCTTTGCCTGTACCTAGTGTTCCTTGGGAGGATATATCTATGGACTTTGTTTTAGGTTTACCTCGAACAAAGAAGGGGAGGGATAGCATTTTTGTTGTCGTGGATAGATTCTCGAAAATGGCACACTTTATACCATGTCATAAAAGCGATGATGCTGTTAATGTTGCTGATTTGTTCTTTCGTGAAATTATTCGCTTGCATGGTGTGCCAAATACTATTGTTTCAGATCGTGATACTAAATTTCTTAGCCACTTTTGGAGATGTTTATGGGCTAAGTTGGGGACTAAACTGCTTTTTAGTACTACTTGTCACCCCCAAACTGATGGACAAATTGAAGTAGTCAATAGAACGTTGTCTACTATGCTTAGGGCTGTTTTGAAGAATAATAAGAAAATGTGGGAGGAATGCTTGCCTCATATTGAATTTGCTTATAATCGTTCATTGCATTCTACTACTAAGATGTGCCCTTTTGAAGTTGTGTATGGTTTCCTACCTCGTGCACCTATTGATTTGTTGCCTTTTCCATCTTCGGAGAAGGTTAATTTTGATGCTAAACAACGTGCTGAATTGATTTTAAAAATGCATGAGTTAACTAAGGAAAACATTGAGCGTATGAATGCTAAATATAAACTTGCTGGAGATAAGGGTAGAAAACATGTTGTGTTTGCACCTGGAGATCTTGTTTGGTTACATTTGCGTAAGGATAGATTTTCTGATTTGCGCAAATCAAAGCTAATGCCACGTGCTGATGGTCCCTTTAAGGTGTTAGAGAAAATAAATGATAATGCATATAAACTTGAGCTGCCTGCAGATTTTGGGGTTAGTCCCACTTTTAACATTGCAGATTTGAAGCCTTATTTGGGTGAGGAAGATGAACTTCCGTCGAGGACGACTTCATTTCAAGAAGGGGAGGATGATGAGGACATCAATACAATTGTTAAACCCACAGCCCCTGCTGCTATACATACTGGACCAATTACTAGAGCTCGTGCACGCCAACTAAATTACCAGGTACTTTCGTTTCTTGGTAATGATTCTAATGTTCATGAGAATATGATGCTGCCTAAATTGGATACATTTGTTTTGCTTACAAATGAAGGGCCTAGCTTGGAGAAGGATGAACATTGGAGCAAGAACAAGCATGGAGATGATGGCATGCGCAAGAGAAACAAGAACGGAGTTACAAGTGATGATTTCAGGACTTTGAAGCCACCATAATGGGTGCATGAAGCCTTGGACGAAATATACAAGATGCCACTTCATAAATTTCGTCCCGAGGCTATTTTAGGTGCTGCGTCACCTTATTATTGGGCCAGGCCCATGTAATTTCGAAATACATAAGTATAGGCTATTTTTAGAGTCCGTATGTGTGGGGAAACAAGAGATAGGGTTGATTTCGGACCCCTCCACCAAGGGCCACGAAATTCCCCCCTCTTCCTCCATATATACAGCCCTTAGGGCATCGTTTAGACTTTGGGTTTTGTTTAGATTAAAAGTTCGCCATAGCTGCAACTTCGCGTACTTCGTTTGTGTTCAACGACCAGACAAAGGCGTCACAGAACCCCACCTTGATCAATAAAGCTTTCATCTTATATTCGCAATATCCAGATTGCAATCTCAGTTTCTTGCTTGTTCTTCGTTTGCTCGCAGGAAACAGACCCTCGTGGTCAGGTTGATCGTGCTCCGGCGTGGTCAATAACCTCTCGGAGTTGGTTTAGCGATTGCTAAGGCGCGACGTCCTAGCACGTTCGTAGTCGGATCGTCAAAGTCGACTTCCACCAAAGCGAAATCCACAATCTCATCAAAAGACGGGACACCTTTGCCTCTATCAGCGAGACAATGCATCAGCAATAACATTTTCTTTTCCCTTCTTGTGTTTAATGACATAAGGAAAAGTCTCAATGAATTCAACCCATTTAGCATGTCTACGATTCAGTTTAGCTTGACTTTTAATATGTTTCAGAGATTCATGATCAGAATGTATAACAAATTCTTTGGGCCATAAATAATGTTGCCATGTTTCTAAATTCCGAACAAGAGCATATAATTCTTTATCATAAGTAGAATAATTCAGACTAGGCCCACTCAATTTTTCAGAAAAGTATGCAACAGGTATGCCATCTTGTAATAACACACCGCCTAATCCAATTCCACTAGCATCACATTCAAGCTCAAAAGTCTTATTAAAATCAGGAAGTTGGAGTAAAGGAGCATGTGTCAACTTATCTTTCAATACCGAGAAGGCTTCTTCCTGTGCGGTACCCCAAAGAAAAGGCACATCTTTCTTTGTAAGCTCATTGAGAGGTGCAGCAATGGTGCTGAAATCTCTCACAAAACGCCTATAGAATCCAGCAAGGCCAAGAAAACTCCTCACTTGTGTGACCGTTTTGGGCTGCGGCCAACTCTCAATAGCTTCAATCTTGGCTTTATCAACTTCAATTCCCTGTGGAGTAACAACATAGCCAAGAAAAGATACTCGGTCGGTGCAAAAGGTGCACTTCCCAAGGTTACCAAACAAACGTGCATCACGTAGAGCAATAAAAACAGCACGTAAATGTTCCAAATGTTCTTCCAAAGATCTGCTATAAATCAATATGTCATCAAAGTAAACTACCACAAATCGTCCAATGAAAGCACGTAAAACATCGTTCATTAATCTCATGAAAGTACTAGGTGCATTAGTTAACCCAAAAGGCATGACTAACCACTCATATAATCCAAACTTAGTTTTAAATGCTGTTTTCCATTCATCTCCCAATTTCATACGAATTTGATGGTAGCCACTACGCAAATCAACTTTGGAGAATATTGTAGAGCCACTCAATTCATCAAGCATATCATCTAGCCTAGGAATAGGATGACGATAACGAATAGTAATATTATTAATGCCTCTACAATCAACACATGATAGAGGCAAAGGTGTCCCGTCTTTCGATGAGATGGTGGATTTCGCTTTGGTGGAAGTCGACTTTGACGATCCGACTACGAACGTGCGAGGACGTCGCGCCTTAGCAATCGCTAAACCAACTCCGAGAGGTTATTGACCACGCCGGAGCACGATCAACCTGACCACGAGGGTCTGTTTCCTGCGAGCAAACGAAGAACAAGCAAGAAACTAAGATTGCAATCTGGATATTGCGAATATAAGATGAAAGCTTTATTGATCAAGGTGGGGTTCTGTGACGCCTTTGTCTGGTCGTTGAACACAAACGAAGTACGCGAAGTTGCAGCTATGGCGAACTTTTAATCTAAACAAAACCCAAAGTCTAAACGATGCCCTAAGGGCTGTATATATGGAGGAAGAGGGGGAGAATTTCGTGGCCCTTGGTGGAGGGGTCCGAAATCAACCCTATCTCTTGTTTCCCCACACATACGGACTCTAAAAATAGCCTATACTCATGTATTTCGAAATTACATGGGCCTGGCCCAATAATAAGGTGACGCAGCACCTAAAATAGCCTCGGGACGAAATTTATGAAGTGGCGTCTTGTATATTTCGTCCAAGGCTTCATGCACCCATTATGGTGGCTTCAAAGTCCTGAAATCATCACTTGTAACTCCGTTCTTGTTTCCCTTGCGCATGCCATCATCTCCATGCTTGTTCTTGCTCCAATGTTCATCCTTCTCCAAGCTAGGCCCTTCATTTGTAAGCAAAACAAATGTATCCAATTTAGGCAGCATCATATTCTCATGAACATTAGAATCATTACCAAGAAACGAAAGTACCTGGTAATTTAGTTGGCGTGCACGAGCTCTAGTAATTGGTCCAGTATGTATAGCAGCAGGGGCTGTGGGTGTAACAATTGTATTGATGTCCTCATCATCCTCCCCTTCTTGAAATGAAGTCGTCCTCGACGGAAGTTCATCTTCCTCACCCAAATAAGGCTTCAAATCTGCAATGTTAAAAGTGGGACTAACCCCAAAACCTTAAAGGGACCGTCAGCACGTGGCATTAACTTTGATTTGCGCAAATCAGGAAATCTATCCTTACGCAAATGTAACCAAACAAGATCTCCAGGTGCAAACACAACATGTTTTCTACCCTTATCTCCAGCAAGTTTATATTTAGCATTCATGCGCTCAATGTTTTCCTTAGTTAACTCATGCATTTTTAAAATCAATTCAGCACGTTGTTTAGCATCAAAATTAACCTTCTCCGAAGATGGAAGAGGCAACAAATCAATAGGTGCACGAGGTAGGAAACCATACACAACTTCAAAAGGGCACATCTTAGTAGTAGAATGCAATGAACGATTATAAGCAAATTCAATATGAGGCAAGCATTCCTCCCACATTTTCTTATTATTCTTCAAAACAGCCCTAAGCATAGTAGACAACGTTCTATTGACTACTTCATTTTGTCCATCAGTTTGGGGGTGACAAGTAGTACTAAAAAGCAGTTTAGTCCCCAACTTAGCCCATAAACATCTCCAAAAGTGGCTAAGAAATTTAGTATCACGATCTGAAACAATAGTATTTGGCACACCATGCAAGCGAATAATTTCACGAAAGAACAAATCAGCAACATTAACAGCATCATCGCTTTTATGACATGGTACAAAGTGTGCCATTTTCGAGAATCTATCCACGACAACAAATATGCTATCCCTCCCCTTCTTTGTTCGAGGTAAACCTAAAACAAAGTCCATAGATATATCCTCCCAAGGAACACTAGGTACAGGCAAAGGCATATATAAACCATGAGGATTGAGTCGTGACTTAGCTTTTTGACATGTAGTGCAGCGAGCAATAAAACGCTCAACATCCCGTCTCATCTTTGGCCAAAAGAAATGTGTAGCAAGTACGTCCTCCATCTTCTTCACGCCAAAGTGTCCCATTAATCCTCCTCCATGCGCCTCCTGCAACAACAAAAGACGAACGGAGCTAGCTGGAATGCATAGCTTGTTAGCACGAAACACAAATCCATCGTTAACAACAAACTTGTTCCACATTCTACCTTCTTTACAATTCTGCAGTACATCTTTAAAATCAGCATCATGCACATATTGATCTTTGATGGTCTCCAAACCAAATATTTTGAAGTCAAGTTGTGAAAGCATAGTATAGCGACGAGACAATGCATCAGCAATAACATTTTCTTTTCCCTTCTTGTGTTTAATGACATAAGGGAAAGTCTCAATGAATTCAACCCATTTAGCATGTCTACGATTCAGTTTAGCTTGACTTTTAATATGTTTCAAAGATTCATGATCAGAATGTATAACAAATTCTTTGGGCCATAAATAATGTTGCCATGTTTCTAAAGTCCGAACAAGAGCATATAATTCTTTATCATAAGTAGAATAATTCAGACTAGGCCCACTCAATTTTTCAGAAAAGTATGCAACAGGTTTGCCATCTTGTAATAACACACCGCCTAATCCAATTCCACTAGCATCACATTCAAGCTCAAAAGTCTTATTAAAATCAGGAAGTTGGAGTAAAGGAGCATGTGTCAACTTATCTTTCAATACCGAGAAGGCTTCTTCCTGTGCGGTACCCCAAAGAAAAGACACATCTTTCTTTGTAAGCTCATTGAGAGGTGCAGCAATGGTGCTGAAATCTCTCACAAAACGCCTATAGAATCCAGCGAGGCCAAGAAAACTCCTCACTTGTGTGACCGTTTTGGGCTGCGGCCAACTCCCAATAGCTTCAATCTTGGCTTTATCAACTTCAATTCCCTGTGGAGTAACAACATAGCCAAGAAAAGATACTCGGTCGGTGCAAAAGGTGCACTTCCCAAGGTTACCAAACAAACGTGCATCACGTAGAGCAATAAAAACAGCACGTAAATGTTCCAAATGTTCTTCCAAAGATATGCTATAAATCAATATGTCATCAAAGTAAACTACCACAAATCGTCCAATGAAAGCACGTAAAACTTCGTTCATTAATCTCATGAAAGTACTAGGTGCATTAGTTAACCCAAAAGGCATGACTAACCACTCATATAATCCAAACTTAGTTTTAAATGCTGTTTTCCATTCATCTCCCAATTTCATACGAATTTGATGGTATCCACTACGCAAATCAACTTTGGAGAATATTGTAGAGCCACTCAATTCATCAAGCATATCATCGAGCCTAGGAATAGGATGACGATAACGAATAGTAATATTATTAATGCCTCTACAATCAACACACATACGTGATGTACCATCCTTTTTCGGCACTAGAATAACAGGAACAGCACAAGGACTAAGGGATTCGCGTATATAACCTTTGTCGAGAAGCTCTTGTACTTGACGCATAATCTCCTTCGTCTCCCCTAGATTGGTACGGTATGGTGCACGATTTGGCAGTGAAGCACTGGGAATTAAGTCAATCTGATGCTCAATCCCTCGAATAGGCGGTAATCCCGGTGGCACGTCTTGTGGAAAGACGTCAGCGAACTCCTGCAAAATGTTAGTGATAGCAGGAGGCAAAGAGGAAGGCACGTCCTCGAATGAAAATAATGCCTCTTTGCACACAAAAGCATAGCAAACAGATTTGCTGAAAGATAAGTTGACACATGCCTTCTCGGTATTGAAAGATAAGTTGACACATGCTCCTTTACTCCAACTTCCTGATTTTAATAAGACTTTTGAGCTTGAATGTGATGCTAGTGGAATTGGATTAGGCGGTGTGTTATTACAAGATGGCATACCTGTTGCATACTTTTCTGAAAAATTGAGTGGGCCTAGTCTGAATTATTCTACTTATGATAAAGAATTATATGCTCTTGTTCGGAATTTAGAAACATGGCAACATTATTTATGGCCCAAAGAATTTGTTATACATTCTGATCATGAATCTCTGAAACATATTAAAAGTCAAGCTAAACTGAATCATAGACATGCTAAATGGGTTGAATTCATTGAGACTTTTCCTTATGTCATTAAACACAAGAAGGGAGAAGAAAATGTTATTGCTGATGCATTGTCTCGCTGATAGAGGCAAAGGTGTCCCGTCTTTCGATGAGATGATGGATATCGCTTTGGTGGCAGTCGACTTTGACGATCCAACTACGAACGTGCGAGGACGTCGCACCTTAGCAATCGCTAAACCAACTCCGAGAGGTTATTGACCACGCCGGAGCACGATCAACCTGACCACGAGGGTCTGTTTCCTGCGAGCAAACGAAGAACAAGCAAGAAACTGAGATTGCAATCTGGATATTGCGAATATAAGATGAAAGCTTTATTGATCAAGGTGGGGTTCTGTGACGCCTTTGTCTGGTCGTTGAACACAAACGAAGTACGCGAAGTTGCAGCTATGGCGAACTTTTAATCTAAACAAAATCCAAAGTCTAAACGATGCCCTAAGGGCTGTATATATGGAGGAAGAGGGGGGAATTTCGTGACCCTTGGTGGAGGGGTCCGAAATCAACCATATCTCTTGTTTCCCCACACATACGGACTCTAAAACTAGCCTATACTTATGTATTTCGAAATTACATGAGCCTGTCCCAATAATAAGGTGACGCACTACCTATAATAGCCTCGGGACGAAATTTATGAAGTGGCATCTTGTATATTTCGTCCAAGGCTTCATGCACCCATTATGGTGGCTTCAAAGTCCTGAAATCATCACTTGTAACTCCGTTCTTCTTCCCCTTGCGCATGCCATCATCTCCATGCTTGTTCTTAATCCAATGTTCATCCTTCTCCAAGCTAGGCCCTTCATTTGTAAGCAAAACAAATGTATCCAATTTAGGCAGCATCATATTCTCATGAACATTAGAATCATTACCAAGAAACAAAAGTACCTGGTAATTTAGTTGGCGTGCGCGAGCTCTAGTAATTGGTCCAGTATTTATAGCAGCAGGGGCTGTGGGTGTAACAATTGTATTGATGTCCTCATCAATTGTGCAAACAGAAAATCTTGTCAACTTTCAATGCCCATGAAAGGTACTCTTCGGGATCGTTGCTTCTGTTGAACTTGGGCATGGTGAACTTGAGCTTGCCATAGCATTGCTCTTCATTGTGTTGGGGTCGGGGATGATGACGCCCATGTTGTAGATGATTGTTCAACTCGTGGTGCTCTTGACGCGGAGGGTTGTTATCCTCATGTTGCTCTTGTCGTGGAGGATTTCCATTGTCTTCATGCTCTCGATGAACTTGATGGTGTTGGTGAGCTTGTGGAGGATCTTCGCGAGCTCGAAGAGGAACTTAACGATGCACGCGAGCGTGAAATCTTTGTTCTTGAATTTCTTCGCGATGTGCTTCTTCTTGTTCACGGGCTTGTCGGCTTCGGTCGGCAATGGCTCGACTCGAATCCCGTAGAGCTTGTTGCGCCGCAAGTGCTTGAGCGTCACGGAGTTATTGTGCTTGACGTTGTGCCTCGGCATCTTGGGCATTTTGGTGTAGACGCGCTCGCTCTTCCTCTTCATGTTGGCGTTGACGTTGCCGTTCTCGTGCAAGCGCAAAGGCTTCTTGAGTTTGACGTTGTCGGCGCTCTTGAGAGTCGGTGTCTCTTAGGCGATTGAGGCTTGCTTGACGGTCGGCGCGCGCGGCTCAACGAGGAGTGTTCGATGTCGGTGTACTTGAGCCGGACAGGGTGAAGTCGGAGTGGCGGCTTGAACGGCTCCTTCTTGAAGTGGAAGATGAGCTGTTGAGCAACAATGCACGAATTTTGTCCATCCTTGCGTCATTCTCTTGCTTGTGATCGTCGAGCTTGAGGTCGAAGTAGTCCTTTGTACGTTGCTCGGAAAGTCGCAAGTCGGCGGCAAGGTTGTCGATGCGTTCACTCATCGCTTGTTGCTCTTTTTTTTAGGATGCTTGTTGCTCTTGATGCAAAGCACATTGTGCACGAAAGAGGTGACTCTTGGTGACGAAGGAGTTCATGTCATCGTCTTGCTCCATGAAGAGTGGGTTGGTAGAAGTACTTGGCCTATCCATCATTCCAAGACAAATGTGAGTGGTAGAAAGAGAGGAACGAGTACCAAATGTACCTTGACCGAAGTTGAAAGTGGATCGAGGATCACTCCAATGTAGGACAAGGAAATATCACAATTGGTACGAGTTCTTGTCGGTTTCTCACACCTACACAAGTAAAAGCTTTTGGTGGAGCTTGGCTAGGATGGTGGCAGAAAATTTGATGCAATTTTAAGTGAGCTTCAATAATGTTGGAAAAGATTCGCAAGATGCAATGTAAACAAGTAGACCAAGCATATAAGGTACACGAAAACACACATGCAAAAAGATAAGTGGGGTTGTGCAACCAAAGGTGAGCCAAAATGTGGAATCCATGAAAATGCTCTTGTTGCACAACACTAGAGAGATGCTAGCACGATTGCACGATAGGCGGATACAAGAACTTGTGCACAACCTACTTAGCAAAAATGCAACGACTTCTATCCCAAATACTTTGTATGCAAGGTGTTGCTATGATATGATCCAAGATGATCGAGTATGACAATCTTAATGTTGTATGATGCTATGGTTCTTGCTTAAAAGCTCTTTGCGTATCTTTCCTCTTTGCTTAAAAGCTTGGTTGGCTCTTTGATGTTTGACCTCTTTTCTCATGCAATGTTTGACGAACCAAGATAGCAAGTGAGTATGCGATGACAAGTTTGTGACATAAGAGATGATACCAATATAGGCAACAATGATGTATGTATGCATGCTATGGGAAGTATGATCACTAATGTGCACAAGTCTTGCTGTCGGCAATACTCAATGGCTAGTCTCGATGGGTAAGCAACGCAAAGGAGTAAGGCTATGATGGCTATCAATGTAATGGCAAGAATGATATGTCCAATACCAAGATTAGGTTACCGGTATTGCTTCCGGTATGGTGTCAAAATGGTGGCACGAATACCAAGTCGTAGTCGAGGTGGTCATTGTTGGTGACGCGTCCGTGGCGAAGATGAGCAGCGGTGATGTCGATGTCGAACCGTACCTATATAGCCGAAACACAAAAGGATACGGTACCGCAACTCAAATTCTCAAACCTCAAAGTAGCAATTGTGTCGAAGAGCGAAACGGTCCAAAAATGGTGGGTTATGCGGAAGTGGTGGAGGTATGCGGAAATATATAGGGTATATGGTGAGCATCGGAAGAAAATTTGGTGGAATTTTTGGTGGAGTTGTGGAAGTAGTGCGAACTTTCTGTCGAAGCCGGAAGTTCCGGGCAAGACGGAGGGTCCGGGGGTCCGGAGGTTCCGGGGAAGGCCGGAAGGTCCAGGGGCCGGAATGTCCGGGCTGGACCGTAAGTTCCGGTGGTCGTGATTCTGCCAAGAACAGAGACCTCGGGATCGTGGATTTGGGCGGAAAAACTTGGGGGAGAAGCCCAAATCCGAAGGGGAAAAAGAAGAAATTTTAGGAAAAGAAGGGTGGGGAGGCTAGATCTATGAGCCACACACAAAATTCACGGATCAAAACCAACAAAATCTCAACACACGAACAAATCACAAAAAAAATGGGGCTATTTTTGGTGGGGATTTTCAGATTAGGACGAAAAACAACAAAATTAGGCTAGAAACACAACGGGGCGGCTCCGAAATCATGATCAACGTTGCTCTAGATACCAAGATGATGTAGGGTAGAACCCCAGTGGCCCGATCTTTCATGAAAGGAGCGGATCCCGCGAAGAACACGAGGAACACGAGGGGGAAAACGAGGGGAAACACGAGGGGAAACACGAGGGAATCACTCAACCAACAAGAAATAGTCACACATCTGTTAGATCCTCGAAACACAAAGAGATACATGATCCAAATCCAACAAAGGACGATACATAGGGTAACCGGTTCTTCTCCATGAGGAGGTCTTGAATCCACAAGGGTCTATTCCCGTAAAGGGGTCTTGAATCCAAGGCGGATCTTCTCCGAAGAGGGGCCGCGGTCTCTCTCAAGTAGTAGATCCGATATGGATGAGCGAAGCTCTATCTCTCAAATGAGCTATCACAATGTTAACCCTAGAAAGTCGTACGGGATAGAGTATATATAGTCTAGGTTACGAAAGCGTACACGGGCCTCGGCCCAAGTGGTTGCGCGCAGGCAGGGCCGAAAGTTCCGAGCACCAGAGGTTCCGGGGAGGGTCCGGCCTAACCAGAGAGTTGGCGCGGTGGAGATGTGCTGGCATCCGGGGGCCGGAAGGTCCGGGCAGGCCGAAGGTTCCGGGCGCCGGAAGGTCCGGGACGGGGTCCGGGCTAACCCGAGAGTTGGCACGCCTGGGCTGGTCGAAGTCATCGGCGGCCAGAAGCTCCGGGTCGGTCGGAAGGTCCGGGGCCGGAAGTTCCGGGCTCTGACCGGAAGTTCCGGGCTGTCTAGAGTGTTGACGCCTGTCTCTTCTTCTATAGTCCTCGGCTCTGAGTCTTGAGCGTTGTACCTGATGACACATAGTATCTCGGACTTAGGCAGTAGCCTTGTCTCACTTGAAGAGGGGGAAAACTCAAGTAGGAGTGATGTCACCTTGGATTGAATAGCACGTGCCCTAGCACTTGTCATTGGTCCACTTGGAGCTTAGATAGTTGAGGTGGCATCCATGGGGATGGTCGTGGGATGCTCCGCATCATCGTATGTCTACTTGGGGCTTGGAGAGTAGTCGTAGTGTACATGGGGATGACTATAGCATGGTCCGCATCACCAGACCCATGTAATTTCAAAATACTTGAGTATAGGTTGTTTTTAAAGTCCGTATGTGTGGGTAAACAAGAGTTAGGGTTGGTTTCGGACCCCTCCTCCAAGGGGTCACGAAATTCTCCCCCTTCCTCCATATATATAGCCCTTAGGGCATCGTTTAGGCTTTGGGTTTTGTTTAGATTAAAAGTTAGCCATAGCTGCAACTTCACGTACTTTGTTTGTGTTCAACGACCAGACCAAGACGTCACAGAACCCCACTTTTGTCAATAAAGCTTTCCCCTTATATTCGCAATATCCATGCTCCAATCTTAGTTTCTTGCTTGTTCTTCGCTTGCTCGCGGGAAATAGACCCTCGTGGTCAGGTTGATCGTGCTCCGCCATGGTCAATAACCCCTCGGAAGTTGGTTTAGCGATTGCTAAGGCGCGATGCCTTCGCACGTTCATAGTCGGATCGTCAAAGTAGACTTCCACAGAAAATGATAGCTATCTCATCTAAACATCGGGACACCTTCGCCTCTATTAGAGTGGGGGTGGGGCGGCGAGTAGGTGAGCGGGGATGGGCGGCCCTGATGCGTCCGCTGGTCCTGGTCTGCCATGGCGCGGCCTCCGCCACCGAAACTAATCATAATTGTGAAGATAGAATATCTTGTCGACCTTCAATGCCCATGAGATATATTCTTTGGGATTGGTGCTTCCAGAGAACTTGGGCATGGTGAACTTGAGCTTCTTGTAGCTTTGTTCTTCATCATAGTATCGATGGTGATGGTGCTCTTGGCATGGAGGAGGCTCCTAGATCTCTCACTCTGCTTGATGTGCTTGACATTGAGGGCGAGGTATTCTTGCCAGGTTCCTCCTTTCTTGGTGATCCTCAAGGTGAGCGGCTTCATCTTGTCGCACTTCTATAGTGCTTCTTCTTGTTCACACACCCGGCAGTTGTGCTCTTCCACGATGTGAGTGGCTTCTCGGAGTGTACATTGTGCTTCAAGCGCTTGTTGCTCGCGACGTTGTTTCTCTTGCCGTTGTGCAATACCGTATTGGGTTTCCTGGCATTGGGTTTGTCGAGCTTGCTCTTCGTCCATGGCATCTTATTCTTGGTGACGATGCCGTTCGCGCTCTCGAAGTCGGTCTTGCAACCCATTGCCATGGAATGGATTTTGATGGTCGTCGTGATGATGCGAACGAGCTCGTGGAAGACTTGCGTCAGAAGAGGAGTTCGAAGAGTGTCGACTCGACTGACATCATCTTGATGAAGATGATGTGGATGACACGCGGGTGACCATCATTTGACAAAATTCTTCCAGTTATGTGGATAGCTTGGCGCCAAGATAGTCCTGGTTTCTTGCTTCCGATTGACATGGGTCGGTGGTGAGTTGCTCAATGCGATCACCGAAAGCTTCACTTTCTTAATGTAGAGCTCGTTGAATGCCAAAGTGATGACTTTTGGTAATGTAGTCGTGCATTTCATGTTGATTCTTGAAGAGTGGGTTTGCTGAAGTGCTTGGCCTATCCATCATAGTGAAGTGGTGGTGACTAGGAAAAATGAGATAACAATACCAAGTTACCTTTTCCGAAGATTGAGGATGTATCGCATAGATCTAGGTATTGTCATCTTTGGTATTTAATCCATAAGTAGCCCTCATAATAGATTCATATGGTAACCTAATTTTCTTTCTTGTAAAGTTTTCCATGCCCTTCCTTAACGGAAATTGAAATCTAATGTTTCCTTCTTTCATATCAATAATCGAACCAATTTTTCTACAGAAAGGTCTACCAAGAATAACGGGGTGTGTAGGATTGCAATCTATATCAAGCACAATCAAATCTATGGGCACATAATTCATATTTGCAACAATAAGAACATCATTAATCCTTCCCATAGGTTTCTTAATAGTGGAATCCGCTAAGTGCAAATTTAAAGAACAATCATCAAGTTTACGGAAACCTAGCACATCACATAAAGTTTTTGCGATAGTTGAAACACTAGCACCCAAATCACACAAAGCATTGCACTCATAATCTTTAATCTTTATTTTAATAGTAGGTTCCCATTCACCATAAAGCTTTCTAGGGATTGGAACTTCCAACTCAAGTTTTTCTTCAAAAGATTTCATCATTGCATCAACAATATGTTTAGTAAAAGCTTTATTTTGATTATAAGCATGAGGTGATCAATGAAGAATAGATTGCAACTAGTAAATACAATCAATGAAAGAACGGCTATTATAATTAAAGTCCTTGAAATCTAAAAGAATGGGTTCATCACTAATTAAAGTTTTGACCTCGCCAATCCCACTTTTATCATTTTTTCCATTAAGATCTTCACCCTCCAAATTATTGGGACGCCTTATAGCATTGACTCATCTCCAGTGCCTTATTTATGAAGGTTTATATTGGCAAACAAAGATTCAATATGAGTCACACCAATCACTTTAATATCTTCATCATTATTATCACGAAAACTAGAATAACATGATTTTTTGAACCAATCTCTCTTAGCACGCATCCTAGCGGTTCTCTCCCTACTTTCATTAATAGAAATTTTAATTGCTTTCAGATACTCATTAGTATCAAGCTTGGGTGGCATAGATCTAATATTAAAAGAATCAATCTCATGAGAAATTATATCAACGTTTCTAGCCAAATCATCAATCTTAAGCAATTTTTCTTCTACCATGGCATTGAAAATATTTTGAGAATTAATGAAATATTTAATATTATTCTCAAGACTAGAGGGTATTTTATTATAATTTCCATAAGAATTGTTGTAGGAATTACCATAATTATTAGAGTAATTACTACGAAAAGGCCTAGGGTTGAAATTACCTCTATACGCATTATTACCAAAATTGTTCCTACCAACAAAATTCACATCCATAGGTTCATTATGTTATCAAAGTGGACAAAGGCATGTCATTAGGATCAATAGGATCACTCTTACTAGTAATCAATTTCATAAGTTCATCCATCTTTCCACTCAAAGTATTAATTTCTTCAATCGCATGCACTTTTTTACTAGTAGACGATCTTTCGGTATGCCATCGAGAGTAATTTGCCATAATATTATCTAGGATTTTAGTAGCTTCTCCTAATGTGATTTCCATAAAAGTACCACCTACGGCAGAATCCAAAAGATTTCTCGATGCAAAACTCTATCCAGCATAAACAATTTGTATGATCATCCATAAACTTAAATCTTGAGTAGGGCAATTTCTTATCATCAATTTCATCCTCTCCCAAGATTGTGCAACATGTTCATGATCAAGTTGTTTAAAATTCATTTTATCGTTCCTAAGGGAGATGATCTTCGCGGGAGGAAAATACTCAGAAATAAAAGCATCTTTACACCATGGATCAATACCATTTTTATGCAAACATGAAAACCAAATTTTTGCATGATCTCGTAATGAGAACAGAAATAGGTTCAATTTAACAATATCATTATCCACATATTTTTTGTTTTGCATATAACACAATTCAACGGAAGTATTTAGATGGGATGCAGCATCTTCATTAGGACTACCACAAAATTATTATTTCATAACAAGATTCAACAAAGCGGCATTAATTTCATAAGACTTCGCACTAGTGGCAGGAGGAATTGGAGTACGAATAAAATCAGTATTATTAGTGTTGGAAAAGTCACACAACTTGGTGTTTTCTTGAGACATCATGACAAAGCAAGCAATCTAGCACACACAAAAACAAAAAGCAAATGAAAAGATGAACGGAAAGAAGGCGAATAAAAAGGCAAATATTTTTGTGTTTTTCTGAAAACGTTCTAGAAGTGGGGGAGAGGAAAACGAGAGGCAAATGGAAAATAATATAAGTGCAAGAGATGAGAGTTTATGATAGGTACTTGGTAGGCTTGATGTAGAACCTCCCCGGCAACGGCGCCAGAAATTCTTTCTGGTACTTCTTGAGCTTGCATTGATTTCTCCGCTGAAGTGGAAAGGGTGATGCAACAAAGTAGATATAAGTATTTCCCTTGGTAACCAAGGTATCAATCCAGTAGGAGGAACACACAAGTCTCCAATAGATGCACCTGCACAAACTAACAAACTCTTGCACACAACACGAAGAAGGGGTTGTCAATCCCTTAACGGTCACTAGCAAGGGTGCGATCTGATTGAGATTGATATAGAAGATAAGTAAAAGTGTAAAATAAATAAATATAAATAAATAAAAGTGTAAAATAAAGTTAATATAGGCATCACGTCCGTGACAAGTAGACCGAAACGATTATGCATCTACTACTATTACTCCACACATCGACCGCTATCTAGCATGCATCTAGTGTATTAAGTTAATAAGAACAGAGTAACGCCTTAAGAAAGATGACATGATGTAGAGGGATAGATCTAATCAATATGGTAAAAAGACCCATCTTTTTGTCCTTAATGGCAACAGTACAAATACGTGCCTCGCTACCCCTACTGTCACTGGGTGAGGACACTGCAAGATTGAACCCATCACAAAGCATGATGAGGACATCAATACCATTGTTACACCCACAGCCCCTACTGTTACATATACTGGACCAATTACTAGAGCTCGCGCACGCCAATTAAATTACCAGGTACTTTCGTTTCTTGGTAATGATTCTAATGTTCATGAGATTATGATGCTGCCTAAATTGGATACATTTGTTTTGCTTACAAATGAAGGGCCTAGCTTGGAGAAGGATCAACATTGGAGCAAGAACACGCATGGAGTTGATGGCATGTGCAAGGGGATCAAGAACGGAGTTACAAGTGATGATTTCAGGACTTTGAAGCCGCCATAAGGAGTGCATGAAGCCTTGGACGAAATATACAAGATGCCACTTCATAATATTCGTCCATAGGCTATTCTAGGTGCTGCGTCACCTTATTAATGGGCCAGGCCCATGTAATTTCGAAATACTTAAGTATAGGCTATTTTTAGAGTCCGTATGTGTGGGGAAACAAGAGTTAGGGTTGGTTTCGGACCCCACCCTCAAGGGCCACGAAATTCCCCCCTCTTCCTCCATATATACAGCCCTTAGGGCGTCGTTTAGACTTTGGGTTTTGTTTAGATTAAAAGTTCGCCATAGCTGCAACTTCGCGTACTTCGTTTGTGTCCAACGACCAGACCAAGACGTCACAGAACCCCACCTTGATCAATAAAGCTTTCATCTTATATTCGCAATATCCCGATTGCAATCTTAGTTTCTTGCTTGTTCTTTGTTTGCTCGCAGGAAACAGACCCTCGTGGTCAGGTTGATCGTGCTCCGGCGTGGTCAATAACCCTCGGAAGTTGGTTTAGCGATTGCTAAGGCGCGACGTCTCGCACGTTCGTAGTCGGACCGTCAAGGTCGACTCCCACAGAAAAACGATAGCCACCATCTCATCGAAACATCGGGACACCTTAGCCTCTATCAAGTGGTATCAGATTTCCAGGTTGCTCGGTGAGATTTTACAGTTTTTCATAGATTAGATCGAGTCTGTTCTTCATACCTACAGTCCACAAAAAAGCCAGAAAAAAAATTACGGTTAGTTCATCATATCCGAACCAATCTGAGCCTTTGCATAATCTTTTTAGGGTTTTTGCTTTGTTGAATTTGCGGTTGCATCGTCGTGTCAAGTTGCTGGTCTTAGAGTCTAGTCTTTTAGAGTTTCGAGTTCTGGTCATAAGTTGTCACGCCGCCGCCGCACCATCATCATCGCCCCTGCCATCTACCACCACCGCTTATCCGCCACCGCTCCGAATCCGTATCCATATACCACCACCGATTCATATACCACCACCGATTCATATCCATATCCATATACTACCACCGCTACCACCACCGCTGCCATATACCACCACCATATATCCACCACCAATCCGAGTTCCTTGCATATTAGGTTTGTTTTCGAGATCCATCTAGATTCCGATTCGTGTTTCCTTGCCGGAGTAGGTTTCGGGAAAAAAAAAGTGTCGGGTAGCCACGCTCCGTTTAGGCCCAAAATTTTTCGAAAACGCATTTTTCGAAAAATTTTCTGGCTATCCTATTTTTAGGTGTTTCTGAGTGTTTTGAGACAGGTGCCATTATAGGAAGTTTTTTTTGACCCGTTTCCAGTTTTTGGGTCCGGGCAGTCAAAAAAAAAAAAATTTAGTCGAAAAAATTTCGTGCCCATCCTGTCAGTTTGAGCTAAGAAGAGTTTTGAGACACTCGCCATTATAGTGATTTTTCGCAAAAAAAAAGCAGCGCAAAAAAAAAAGCAGCGCAAAAAAAAAAGAGAGCGCA